>NW_027526203.1:418107281-418259781 GCF_048455015.1 Haemaphysalis longicornis | reverse complement strand
TTTGTATTGCCATAATTCTTTCGCATCCAAAACGCGTAATGAGACTTGGAAGAACAAGTAATTTTTATAAACCGTATTTTTATCGGGAGCATGCATGTGCATTAGTTTCTTGTATTAAAGAGAGAACTGCCTTAATATGGTTAAATAAACAAATATAATAACGTTTAACTTCTTGAAGGCGGGCTTCGCGGTTTGGCGGCGCGAAAAATGAAATATCGTGCGAAAGCAGCATCCCCCCCCCCTTTCCCTAATCTGCCACCACAGCGGTCCAGAAGTGCGTGCGTGCGTGCGTGCGTGTGTGTGTGGGGGGTGTACGTGTGTGTGTGTGTGCGTGTGCGTGTGCGTGCGCATACGGAATTCAGCTAGAGTACGGGCACATATTTATTGTAGCCGACTCCCTCAGCATTCGCTCTAAGTATAATTGATTCATTGATTCATTGACTGTTTGGTGCATGCCCCGGTAGCTTGTGCATCAACGCGGGCCGCCGCAGCATACAATCCTGCCTACAAAGCGTTGCCCAGTACCCCACAGCATGTATCAATTTGTGTCTTTAAGAGTCCAAACTAACAGGCATGTACTAGTTCGCCGGAGCTTAGACCTAACGTCACGCTTTGAGGTTTTACGACGTCAGCCGGTAACCGCAGGTTGAAGTGGGTTGAGTGCGATGTCTACTTTTTCCAGGGGCTACCGGATGACGACATTAGACGTCAACGCGTGATGTTAGGCTTAACGTCGTATGTTGAAGATTAAAATTCGGTAGCTTTCAGGTTGAGCCTTACAACATGCCAAGCAACGTCACCCTCATGGTACGTCGAGCTGCGAGAACCGGCTGATTAGGGTAACGGTAGGCATAACGTCGGGCCCTCGCATGCCCGCGTCGCCCGCTCTCTCTGGTGCGCATCAGCCTTGGCGTGAGCGAGGTATCAACTGGAAAATATGGGAGTCTTCAGACACGGTCAGGCCGGTTTCCCATATGAGCCACTGACACTTGCCCATAAAAACTGCCATTTTCTTGTGCAGCACTTTGATGAGACTACTCCTGGTTAAAGTATTTAGCACGTGGCCATCACGCTGGTCGGGTGCTCCGGGGCGAGTGGTGTAGCGTTCCCACGCGATCTACGAGCGGTAACAATGGCAGTCTGTGTGGCGGAGCTAGACCGCGCCAGTCGCGCCACTGACAATGAGAACAGCGGGGTGTGTGCGCGCGTGTGCGGGCAGGGGTGGCCGGAACAGCTTCCCGCGTCCCCTCGTTACGCGAGGGACTGGCGTGCTCCGTGTCCGTTCCGGCCACCAGCAGCGACGGGATTCCGGAGCTCCAAGAGTCCGTGTCCAGGGGGACAAGGACGCTGCGTTGCGCCACTTTCGAGGTCAGGTGCGGGGCCCGAGCCACCACACGCCGGTGCGGTTGGTTGCCGCGAAAAGTACACTCTTCTCGCAGGGTCGCCCGCACGCCACGCATTCGCGTTGGCTTCGGGGTGCGGTGAACGCTACATGCTCGGCACTTCCCTTGTTTCACGTGCTCCAATATAGCCATTTGGGTGTGCTTGTTTTGGTCGCTACAGCACATGCGCGCACGCACGCACGCACGCACGCACGCCTGCGCCCGCCATCATAGCTCGTTTCAGGTAATGTAACGATTATGAAAAGTATGATAGGTGCTTTTCGAACATGATAAATAAGCGAGTCCGGACTAAATATTCGATGATCACAGCATAAATCCAGTTATCACGGCTAGCGCATCTCAGGTAACTTAAATATTTGCTGAAAAGCTTCTTTTTCTCTTTCCTGTGTTCTTCAAATCCCTAGCATTCCTTGTTTGCTCATGTGACGCAACGAATGCAATCTCCCGTTATTCTTCCCATCTGTTGCAGCAACAAAAGAATTCGATAACCGCTTTGAGGAAAACCGCTACGTTGCAAAGCAGGGACTATATGACTGCATCTACTTCAGCGAGAAAGAGTTTCGTTCGGTGCTGGTAACAACTCCAGGTTTCGCGGCGCTTCCAGGCACAAAGGGCAGCGAAGGTGTTGATTAACTCCGTTGCAGGTCCTCTTGAATGCAGACTGTGTTAATTTTGAAGCTCACTGAGGTGGGCATATGCCAAATTGCTCGCGCAGCCTAAATGAGTCTTAGAAATACTGCTAATAAAAGAATTTCCTCACGGCTTTGTTCTTTGGTTTGTTTTTTATCATCATCATTATTAACATCATCATCATCCTAATCAACAATAACCTATCTATGAAGGACGCAGGTCTCTCCCATAGATCTCCAACCGTTCCTGTTTTGCGCTGCCCGTGTCCATTCTTGGGCCCCGAATCGTTTTATTTCGCCCGTCCATCGAGTTACTAGTATTCTCTTATTTCTTGTTTCGTTTCTCGGTATCCACTCTGTTTCACTGGTGGTCCACCGGTTGTCTCTTCATCGCATTACAGGCCCAGCTCAGGTCAACTCATTTATCCTAGCTTGAGCTATAATGTCATTCACCTGAGTTTGTTCCCTGTTTCAAGACGCTCGTTTCCTGTCCCTAAGCGTTACTCATATTATGGTTCGCTGGGTGGTACGAAGTTTTATTTCCAGGTGTTCAGTAAGGTGCCAAGTTTCCGTGCCAAACGCCATCATCGACAATACACATTGGTTGTATACTAGATTTTTTGGTTATAGAAATGGCGTACCATTCATTATTTGAGAGTGCTTGCCGAGTGCCCCCAGCCCATAGTAATTCTAAGCCTGATCCCTTTGTCGTTGTTGGAATCAGCCCTGACGATCTGTCCGAGGTAGTTACATCAGTCCATTTCAAACATTTCAAGGCTTCCGTCCATTTCAAAGCTTAAGGCTTTGAATGGACGGGCATGTCTATTTGACATTACTTTCGATTTTTTCGTATTCATATTTCAACCTCGACCATCCTTTATGAGTGTAGGTCCAGAAGGAATTTTTGCATGTTGTCGCACCTGCAAATTGTCCATATGCTACGGAGATGTCCTGGTCGCTACTGCTTCCGGCAGTGAATCCGGGGCTGCGTACCGGCCGGTCACCAAACAACCACCGCTGGCTGCTTGGACCGTACCATCGTTCTCTCACAGAATTTTAATGGGAGAAGAACTTCTCGCGGCTTTATTAGAAATGTTTATCCTATGAGAAATGTTTCATGAGAAATGCAGCCCCAACTTTTAAAAAATAAAAAGAAAAGAAAGCGAACATTATTTGAGAGTTGCGAGCTTCTGCCACGGGTCCAAATCCAATTTAATCCAATCGGTAGTAGTATCGGTAAGGCCCCGTTAAACACTGGTGAACCATGTCGAACGTGAGCAGAACACAGAACCTAGCGCACTTAATAGTGTAAAAACAATTTGTCATGGCAATGTCCCGAGTTTCTTTGAATTTCTTTATTTTTTATATTTCGAGTTTCGTCTTGTTTTTTTCTGTACTCATTTTTACGTCCATGTGCTTTCTGTTGTTCGGGTTATCACGGGGAACTAGAAGAATCAAGCTCTCCGGTTTAGGGTACGAAAAAACACTGGCTTATTTTTTTCGGTACTTTTCCTCCATAGACCAGTTCTTCCATTTAATAAACGTTTTACGAACAAAAAAATGTCAACAAGAAATTAGAACTCGATTACATGAACATAATACGATTATTCATCGTTCTCTCGTCTTGCAGCTTCTGCTTCCTCTTCTGCTTGCATTTATGGTGGATTCGTCGCAGTTTCTTCAGTGCTGTTGTATTTTTGGCCTTGAATGACGACTTATTCAAAAGTTTCGCAAAATCATGCCTGCCACTCTGTTCGGCTATAAATCATCATTCGATTACAAATGAATTTGGATTTAAAAGGACAGATTTCAAATTACCCGCTACTTAAATAAACCTGGCGACGTACCACCGGGCCTTTTGAAGTCACCTAGGGGAAAAGATACGAACGGGCTGCCAGTAGGCTGGCTCCATGTCGGCAGGCGCAGTCCACAAAGAACGGAAAGTAGGGCAGTTACCGTGTAACGTAGTAAAATATAACAGAGTTTCATAACACTGTTTCGTACCTGTAATGGCGTAATAGGTTCTCAGATTGCTCTGGCAATAAATCTCAAGACCACGTAAATGATGGACTAAAATTGAAGAGTTTTAACCCGCTTGAACTCTCAATAGCTGAATTAAAAACTGGCAACTTTACTTCCTACGCTTTGTGCATGTACGCACAAGCACTTCTTGTTTCGTCTTCATACAAATTCAATGATACAGGGAGAAACTAAGTCTGCAACTTTTTTGCGCCCTTTTTAGGATCATTGAAACACCATGTTTAAATTCTTTTACGCTCACATGGTCTCTCTTTCTCTCTGTCTGTCCGTCCATCTGATTTCCTTTCACCCGAGTGACAGAAACTCCCAGGGTTGACTTGTTGTCTTTCGTCTTCACGCCTAACCACTGTATAGAATTCGTGGCCGCGTTTCGTGTGATTTCATCTTTTCCGCGAACGCAACCCTCAAGACTTGCGCAACCGCCCTCACACCGCGCGGCGTTACCGAAGTATTTAGCCATGAGGAGATTCCCGCTTAGACATAAGTGCGGAACGGAAGCCAAGCGGCTTAAATCGTGACTTGGAGGCAGCACCGTATCCAGCGTTTCTATTTTGATTCAGAGATCGTTTTTCCTGCATCCTGTGTGGTTCCTGGGTGGTTACAGTTTTTTTCTACTGAGTGCGACGTCGTTGCGCCTGGATCTTCAACAACGCTAGCTTTTTGCGGTGTAGGCTAGTTAAAAGAACTCGCCCATGGACGCCAGTGTGTGGTGTTCGTTAAATCAAAGCTCCCGGGAGGTCTAAAAATGTCCCTGAATCTGCTTCCACACAATGCGCTTAAAATAGTAAGCGTTGCATTGTTACCAAAGCGGCGAGGTAGGCAAACAACAACGCAAAGCCAGAGATTTGACTCGAAAAATGCGCTGTTTGTTGTCACATCGCACAACGCAAAAACGACGTTTTGCATTGCGTGACGCCACACCGCAGTCCACATTACTGAGTCAAAGTGTGTGAGTTGGGATTCATCATTTGCCCTAGTTGCTCCCTTAGAGAAAGAGAGAGAGAGAGAGAGAGAGAGAGAGAGAGAGAGAGAGAGAGAGAGAGAGAGAGAGAGAGAGAGAGAGAGAGAGAGAGAGAGAGAGAGAGAGAGAGTACAAAACTTTTATTGTTATTGAGAGAGATAACAAAATAAAATTGTTTAAGCTACCATTATACCGACTTTGGATTACGCCTCTATATATATCTGGGACCTTTTCACTAAAACTAATATCAACATGTTAGAAAGAGCGCGAAAAAAGGCCATTCGCTCTATTTAGAACAGCTTTGGACGCACATCAATTACAGAACTTACTGCTCGTACAAATCTACCAACACTGACAGAAAGGAACCGTTTCAACCGACTAAAATATCCACACCAAATAATAAAGGGACAGTACAAGACAGGCCTTGAGAACTCGTTGCACTTTCATCCGGATACGCTACTCGACAAAGGCATGAGCTCACAATAACGCCCTATGCAGCCCGAAACAACTTCTTTAATTATTAATTATTTCTTTCCGCGAACTATAATTGATTGGAACAAAGAACTTGCCAACACCGAAGGTTTTCAGCCATCCTTACCGCTATTTTCTTCTAGACTCAACGGTAGTGTATAAATTTATATGTCAACTAAGCTGTGTATCGCCGTATGTGTTTAATTTTTGCCTGCGGAATTGAAGGGCTTCGTTCTGCTTGAACTTGTTTGGTGAACACTTCGCGCTTTTATGCGTTGGCTTTCTTCATTAGTTGCTTTTATAAAATGTTCTTTGCCTTGTAACCCACTCTGTGAAAATCCCTCAAGAGGGATTGCAATTTATTAAATAAATAAATAAATAAATAAATAAATAAATAAATAAATAAATAAATAAATAAATAAATAAATAAATAAATAAATAAATAAATAAATAAATAAATAAATAAATAAATAAATAAATAAATAAATAAATAAATATCGGATCGGACATGTTGACATGATTCTGTGGTGCACGGAAGCTGAAAGTTGATTGACTGATTTACTTAAAAACGTTTACTGAGCACGAAAAAAAAAGTGTCTGATTTTCCTAGTCCACAAAGCCGCAAGCCAGCGCAGCACCATGGGTGCGAGTGAGAAGGCGTTCCCTGATGATTAGGCGCTACCTGCTGATGCGCTGACCAGCTCGCGGTCCCACTTCATAAGGGAAGGGGTTGAGGACTTTTAAATTCCCACTTAGCGCGACCCTCAGAGTTGAGCTGTAGTCTTATTTTGGCAGATAAGCAGGGTGCAGTTTGATTTAGCAAATAAGCATTTCATCTCGTGTGACTTTCGGAACTGCTACAGCAAAAAGGCGATGTGACAAATTTTTTTAAACCTAGAACTTCTGAATTCTATATGTTAATAATAAGAAATAAAATGCAGCTGAAGGCGATTATAGAGTTCTCCCAGCATAAAATTGGCATAATTTGTTTTACAACACCAGTGATTAAACGCGAGTTACAGCTCTTTTATACGACCACGCTCCCGTTGTCTAAGCACGTGTGCTTTGATGTGACAACTTTATGCGCCTAGTAAAAAATTTCGGCCTTGCGAAACAAGGAAGTTTCTAGCGCTATGAACCCCTATGCTCTAAGGACGGCTGTGGTGCATGTGTAAGATCAAGTAGCAAAACCTGCCTACTGATCTTCACACCCGAAACCGTGGAAGGGAATTTTTTTCACGCTCACTCACCTCGTGTATTAATAACCAGCATATCCTAATGGCCGAGATAACGGGTCTGATTTTGTACTACGAACGGTAAGCACACAATGGCGTAAAAACCACAAGAAGAATCCCAGCGTCAACCATCATGCCCGGAATTGTTGCATGTACGCGCCCTCTTCAGCATAGGTAACGAAACACTGGGACAAGTAGAAGAATGTAAATACCTTGGCCAGATGGCCAACGCTGATCCCAACCACGAGAAAAAAAAACTCCAGTGTAGAATAGGAATTGGTTGAGGTGCAACCGGCAAGCCCTCGGAACTAACGAAAAGTAAGCTATCTCTATACCTTAAAAGAAAGGTATTCAATCAATGTTTCCTGCCGCTGATGACATGCGAAGCCGAAACTTGGAGCCTTACTAAACTACTAGACAACAAACGTAGATCCGCCAAACGTGCCATGGAGCGGATAATGATAGGAGTAACGCTTGGGCACAGCAAACGAGAAAACTGGATTAGGGAGCGAACACGAGTAGAAGATATCACAGTTCAAAGAAAAAAAAAAGAAATTGCAATTTCTTTTTTTTTTCTTTGAACTGTGATTGGGCTGGGCTGGCCATGCAGTCCGTCGTACTGCATGGCCAGCCCAAGCCATGGCTTGGGCTGGCCATGCAGTACGACGGACTGACAACACATGGACCACGAGGGCTTGCAATGGACACCGAGAGACGGGACTGGAAGGAGAGGAAGGCCATTAACGCGATGGAGAGACGAAATGAGGAAATTCTGAGGCAAAGAATGGACTCGGGCAGCGCAGAACAGGAGCGGGTGGAGGTCAAAGGGAGAGGACTTCGTCCTGCAGTGGATCTAATCTAAATAGGCTGTTGTTGATGATGGTGATGAATGGCGTTCGCATGAATGGAGTTGATATATGTCACAGGTGAGTATTCCCAAGTACGCACGCATGCGTGCCAAGGCGAGCACACGCCCATACAGGGAGATTGGAACGGGTTACATAAAATGACCAATCAGATAAATTAGTTAAATAAACTACAATCAAGTATTTCCACCCAAAACTAAATGCCAGTCATAATGATTCCCCCTGGGCCTGAAGCTCCCATCTCTAACGAGTAGAACGCGGTAAGTGTAGTATTCTGGTCGCGTTGGTACTCCATAATTATTGGGAGTATAACACACCAGCAGGTAGGACACGCCAAGAATTGGTTGAACGACTTAAGCAAATAAGATTTAATCAGTCAGTCGCAATCAACCCAACAATTTTAGGGGCGAAGGTCCTCTTGCTCGGGCCCTGTCCCGTCCCTCGTTGCTGCTGTATCCGGCACATTAATGATGATTGTGGCAGGATCCCCCTAGAGATTGGCCAACCAAAGATTGGCCGAAGAGGTCAAAACGTTCAACGCGTTCGTTGCTACCAAACAAGGAGGAGAGGAAGAAGAAGAGGTTGTCGTTCGTCGCCTGCGAGCTCAAGACACGTACCGGGGGTACGCGACACAAGACGGTCTGCAGAAGACGACGGCCAAGGTGGCTATAATGTCACACACCCAATTCGCCAACTTACCCATGGAGATTCTGATCGTCCCAAACAAGCCCTACATAATCACCACAAACATCGACGTCGTCGACGGGCTTGTCAACGGAGCGGTGGAAAGCTTGACGTGTCGAGTCTTTATATGATGTGCGGGCGAATGTTTCACGGTTTTACCGATAAGCATTTTAGCTTCGCCCCTCTCATCATCATTCACTTCGGGGAGATGGCGGGATTTTTTTTTTGTCAAAGAAGCCGTGGATCTATCAGTACATCAATCCTTTTCGAGTAACCAATAAAACCAATCAATTACAAGAAAATGCGACGCTGAAATTCAACACCGATCTGTGGTCGGCCCTCAGGATATTTTCTTGTTCGTCACATTTTTCATGCAGGTGGTGTGTTCTTTTCAGAATGCGGTAAACAAAATAAGCGGAAGGAACCAAAGCGAAAGCGCAGTTGCACAATAGATGGCAGAAGGAGAAAGCGCGGACAGCGGCGTTCTGCTCCATTGTGTGGTAGCAGCTCCCGCGGCTGCGAAACCACGAATCCCGGCTGTCTGTAGACCTGCTGGTGCGTCGCTTCCGCTTCTGGTTTGCGATGCACGACCGGAAGGGCCAAGCGGCACATTCCAGTTTGGGGCAAAATAATTTGTAGAGACTGTATTTTTAGCGTACGAAAGGTGAGCATCAAGGCTCACTGTATAACGAAATAAGCGAAACAAGATAGCATTATTTGCCTACACGCGGGAGCGTTGCCTTTGCACAGCCAAAGGAGTTCACAGCGCGGGTCTTCGATGTTTTTGTCAAGAGAAGAAAAATTGATGCAGTTCTTATTCAATGCGTTTTCGTCGGATGAAGAGTGGTTCAATGCCCCCCGATAAGTAACGTTGCCAGTTGCTTAACTAATACCTGACTTTATGCAGCCGAATCTTGTTGATTCGAAGCACCATAATTAAAACTGAAGGATTATTCGAATAAATGACTGGTCTCTGCGTGGTTGTATGTACTGACACGGGAAAAAACTCCCATTTCGAAGCGCGAAGAAAGAACGTCTGACAGTTCATTCGAAAGGGATTTCCCGCCCGCATAGACACTGTCTGTCGTGCAAGCCTTTCGTCCGTATACCTAACGCTGGTTGCGTCGTTACGAATGAGGGGAGCTCAGGCGTACTTTAATATTGTTTGATGCATTACTCTTGTAAACGAACTCATTTTTAAGACACGTGACCTAGCACGGCGCGTTTCAAAGCGCCAACTGAGCGAAACAACGTATCTGTCCTCCCGTGACTCTGCTTACCTGAAATAATACGCCTTTTTACAGAGTATTAGGTTCTAGAAGAGCGGATTGGATTACTTGCGGAGTACTGGAAGCAGCTACGCTACGCAGCTCTACGCGTATCTCTGTTTGGCAGGAGGGGCGCTGAGAGGAGCTAAAGAGTTCCACCTACTTTATGAGGAAATCTAGAATGCGTAGACCATTTTCGAGAGTTCCCACCGCCTGGCAACGAGATTATGACGGAGAGCTTCGTTAAAATTTCAACTTTTTATGAAGCTTCAAACGAAGCGAAGCTTGAAGGTTCTCGGTCATCACGGTGAACATTCGAAGGTTCACTGTGATGACAGAGTGTGCGCAGCGTCATGAGGTTTCGAAGTCATGAAGTCGGCCTCAACGTCAAATGGACCTCAACCTCACTATTGTATTTAAGTTAGGAGAAGTTCCCGTCGGTCGTCTTTCCTACAGCGCTCCCGAATTACCAATCGAAGTGGGCTAGTGTGCTTATTCGGACAATGACGTGGCCGAGCATTCAATTTGAGTGAAAAATGGACGTCTGTGCAGGGATATTGCTCAATGCAAAACGCAATTTACGCCTTGCGTGTTGTCCCTGCGCACATGTACTTTTTTTACTCCTATCAGATGTTGGGCTTCGTCATTTGCCAAAATTGTCACTTGGTCTTTCAATTGGTCATTCTGGAGCGCTGTGGGGAAGACGACCTACGGGGAATTCTTAGAGTACGTGTCCAGCTGACTGAGTTAGATAGGAGACTCCTAGAACTCAACCCTTGATTCTAAGTGAGGTTGTGGTTGGAGCGGAGCTTTGAATGGGGTCCACAGTCAGGGCGACCGCTTTACTGCGCGGAGACACTTTACATTTTTGAAAATTTTAATGAGTTTAGCGAAATCACACAGACATTGGAGCGAACGCCCTTTAAACGTTTGATAGATTTCACCAGGTTTATATTTGAATAAAGATTCACATATCTACACCGGAAATCCACTTACTTATTAATAATTATTTAACCCTATAATCACCCCTTTTATTATAATTTCTCAAGAAAAATTAGCGGGTTAAACAATGCTTGGGAATTTCTACAACGACTTGCAAGACACCCAAGAAGTATCGCAGTAAATTTCTCACTGATGAGCTTGTCCCAGCGGATGGGAACAGAACTGTCAAAAATCATGATGATATCAGGGCGAGAAAGCTAATTTGAGTTTTCGGGGTCATCAAAGTAAGGTCATTTGCACATCGCCGGTGACGGCGGACTCGCCACTCCACAGGGCAGGATTTCACGAGTTGTGATCACGTTTACCTTGTGCGTACTCTACTGTGCAGGAGCTATGAATAAGTTCATTCGAAGCGTAAAACAGGTGCAAAATAAAAAAAATTATCGACTGAAATAGCCTCAAACCGCATTGTAAACCAGTGTGACGTCAATGTAATTATTTTTGAGGCGGCCTGGAATGTCCCACGGTGTTGTCTCTTGTTGTTGTTGTGGTTGTTACTTAAAAAAGTGTGCACATTAATTAGAGTTCTAACTTCCGCTAAATTGCGAAATAGGGATAATGAGAGGCCTGATTTAAGGCCTTAAAAAGCGCGTTTTAGGTGCAAAAAATGTGTAGCTAAAATAACGTTTTAGGCTTCCAACGTCGTAAATATAGGCACCATAATATTCCCCCAAAATGAGAATAGTTTCAAACCAGGAATGTTATGGTTTAGGACGGCACAAAGGTGCCAACAGTTCAACATAGCCATTCAATTACCCCATAAAACCTCTGGATTAATGGTGATCCATTGGCTTAATTCAACAAGCGCACCGCTCACTTTCACGTTCAATAGCCACTGTCGCTTGCTCGAGCGTCGCATATAGTGAAACAGGCATGAAAAAGAACAATTGAGAGCTGGTGATACTGATTTGAAATGCGCTACTTTACCCCCGCCTAACATAATTTCATAGAAACCCAACAAAAACAGACAGAAATAATAAACGCTAGAGAGACGACGATTTATCAAGAAATAATCATGCTCTTGATTGATTGCAGGGTTTAACGCGCCGACGCTACGCAGGCGATGAGGCCTGCCGTAGTGGAGGGCTCCGGATTAATTTTGACCATCTGGGGATCTTTAACGTGCGCCGAAATCTCGTATACACGGGCGTTCTTGCTATTCGCCTCCATCCGAAAAGCGGCCGCCGCGGCCGGGAATCTAACGCGCGACCTCGGGCTCAGCAGCACAACGCCTTAACCAAATAATCATGCTCTTACATCAGGACCGTTAGGTACAACTCTAAGAATTTTCTCATACACAATTTTATTTAATCTAAGCTTCTCATGTCTCACTGATGGCGTACGTCGCGGCGAAAACGTTCTACAGGAAAGCCGCCTTTCTCTGGCGATGAGGATGATGGTTGTGGGTTCTCCTCTAGAAAAAAATGTTTACCGTGGTCGGAATCGAACCTCGGTCCATCGCGTTGTGAAGCCAACGTCTATCCGATCGCGCCATTCTGGAAGTTTTTCTTTTTTTCGCAGTTTGGATTTGGTGAGCGGTGCATGGACGCGCAAAAGTAGACCGAAAAAATCATGCACACCTCTGTCTAACGACAACGATGGTTGAACGCGAAGCATTCTTCGTGCGAAATCAAACTGCGAAGGGTCAAAGCCAAAGCCGCTGCGATCAAAAGTCCAAACTGCGCGCAAGTCAGTCAAAGCTCAACGAATCAAAACCCAAACCGTCTGCGAGTTGAAGTCCTAACCCAGACGACAACCAGGGAATTCCTCGCGAGAAAGCTTCGTGTTCAACCGTCGTCGTCGTTAGACGCAGGGGTGCATGACTTTGTCCGAATTGTTCAGACAAGACGTCCCAACACTGCCAAACATTTCCAAACATTTGAAGAGCATTTTTTCAGGGGGTGTTTAGAAGCCGAACAGATTTTTGATGGAAAAGCGTGTTTTAGAATTTTAAGGCGTGAGGAAATGCAGCTGCACAGTGATGTTTCGCCGCTGGCTCTCCAATATAGGAATCATCTGCTAAAAAGCCATGTTCGATGCTCAACCGTTGCGTTGAAAATAGATTGGGATTTCATGCTTTTAGAAATGAGGGTGTGGCTGCACATGTTAGAAGGAGCCTGTTTGGAGAGTACGCGGAACGTAGTCTAAGAATAACTGAGAAAATTGGAGGAACAATAGAAAATTGCCACTATCTCCAGATTTTTAGACTTAAGATTACAAGTTCCTTTGGTCACTGAGTATTAGCTTTCAATTTTAATGCCGCTAGCGGTTGTTTACCGTGCGTTGGTTGAGCTAAAGGACGAGGTTGAACACTATAGAGTTACGAACAGTCAATGCCGCCCCTTCACATGAATAATGATCTCAAACTGCTCTCGAAGCGAAACTTGTGGATAAGTTGTGTTTATAAAGGTGCCGATTTTGAAAATAGGCATTTATACGCATTTATGGGCATTTATTCACAAACGCCAAAGTAGGCGTTTATAGGCACTATAAAAACACAATTGAAGACATTCTTAACCTCTAATTCCTAATCATACATCAAAGTGGGGTGATAGGAGCGCGAGGAACAAAATAGGCATTTGCCTAATATGCGGTCTCAAGAGATAACTTCAGTTTGAACTGTCCAATCCTATCACAAATAAGACACCTAGAAATTTTATTCGGTGCCCCTTAAAGGGCCACGGAAGTAATTTATAAATATGGCCGACCAGAATCAAGTCTAGAATGTGTAGGTAAAGGTGTAGAATGCGTAGGCAATGTGTAGGCAAAACTTTGACGAATTCCTTGCACTGTCACTTCAAGTGCTGCTGTGGCTACTACATGATGTCGTGTGGGACGCTTACTGGGCTTGGATGAATGTCTTTAGTCGCCTATCTGCGCTTTTTGGCCCATTTTTGGACGCCCCGCGAAGAAAATCTCTGTGTGTATTTGCGGATACAAGCTTCGTCGTTCGACGAGGACAAATACAAGCCCCGCAGTACTGCGCGGCTTCGCGGCCTAAACCAACGTTTCGCACTGCTCGTTGTTCTCTTCCTCGTCTTTTTATTTTTTCCCCCTTCGGGCTCCCTGGTTGCGTCGTTTTTCTTCCCATCTTATAGTAACACACGCGTGCGCTGCCGGCTGGTTCCTCTACCGCCCTCACGCTGCCCCTCCCCCGTCTTGTGTCTTGGTCCGAGTTGCGAGGAAAAACACGGAAACGGGCGATTGTCCCAGGAAACACAATTACCAGGCCCCGCTCCGGTTCGCTGCCTTTTGGGCGGGTCACTTCGAGCTGTCTTTCTTGTGTGTTTTGCCTTTTTAACTCAGAAACACGTGTGCCCGAAATCACGCGCCACGCAGGGGTCTGTCCGCTTACGAAAGAAAATGAAAATGTAACACAGCGGACATACCTGCTGATTGCCCCTTTCATTCTTGAGCCGCTTTCTACCAGAATTCCTTCTCGTTGCCTTCTTCTTTTTTTTTTTTGTTGCACTTGCCTGCATGTTGCTGTCATTTTTCTCCTTGGATTTGGGGATAAGAAATGTAATAAAAAGGAATAAAACAAAGGAGTGGCAGACTTAGTAGCCAGTCCTGCCTTTTTCGGCCAGTACGAACGAAGGCAAGGCAACTGAGAAGTCCCCGAGACGGAAAATTGAGAGAAGTGGGGGACACAGTGCGCTACACTTTCCGCATCGGCCGTAATTCGTGCCGAGCGAGCAGTTCTCCGCCAGGCCAGCCTCGGCTGGATGGCCTGCAAGTAGCGCTCCCCACACTCGGCGCGTTTGTAAGCTACTAGAAGGCGTCAGTGTATTAGGAATAGTTTCCGAGATTCGCCAGAGGCACAGCGAATATTTATCTATCTGAGGCGCGGCGTAATATGTTACGAAGCCCGACCGCCGCAGTGCCCGCCTCGCGCCGCATGTGTAATTCAATACGAGTTCGGTAATCCCTCCGCGTTGGGCGCAATCAGTAACGCTATCTTGTTTTCTTACTTACTGGGCCTTTTTCTTTAAGACCGATCGTTATGCATTTCGTTCGCTTTATTGTGTTGACGCCAAAGCTATAATTACGGCTAGTTGGTGCACTGCATTCTCCGCTTCAAAGCTCTGTTCTATAAACAAGGAAGATGGGTTGGGAGAAACACGGTGACGATGTAGATCGTGGCAGACGAATGTTTCGTTTTATTTATTTTTTTTACCTCGAGTACGAAAAATGCAGTCGGCCCATATTACTACCAATCGTTTCGCAACTCTTAATGTTACGAACATGCCGCATTCTAACACGGCGACATTTCCCGAACTTTTCAGTTCCTTAAATTATAGCTTGCTTTTACAGCTCAAAATAGTTTTCATGGAGCCTAATGGACCGAGGGTGGTGATGAATGTGGCTGCTTGAGCTTTGGTGGGGGCGCCGCCTCACAGTTGTTCCCGTTGCACGGCTGCATCAGAGAGTACCCGGAATGAGATGGGAAACCACCAAGCTCACTGCAATCAGGCTGGTTTGCGAGGTGGTAAACGAAAAAAAAAAAAAAAAAAACAGGCGCCCAATGTAGTGATCAGAGAGAATCGGAGGGGAGATGATTCTTTAATGGAACCGAAGAGGAGGTCATCATTGCACATCGCTGGGCTTGCTAATTCACATGCTTGGCCGACACAACGTTGTACTTCAGTGTGGGAGGATTAAGTTGCTCTATATTCGCATCAATCGGGGAAGCGAATGGAGGGATCAAATTAATTAGTGACAAGATATTTGCTAGACTGTAACCGCCATTGTCGCGTCAGACGTAGAGTATCCTTGCTCTCCAGGAGGCCTGTCGCATTTGAAGAAAAGGAAAATCGGGTGTCTATCGTGAAGCCCAACGCTGATCGGATACAGAAGTTCCTTTTTTTGTGACCCGTTCTCAGAGGAGGCTGAGAACAAGTACTTCACAATAGTTGTACCAGTGGACAACGAAGAAGACGTCAAACTAGCATAGCGCATTCTGAGGTTCCTGCATGCTGCCGCTTTTCTGGTTTGCTGTCAACTGTAACACTGTTTACGTAAAACGTCTTTCTTCTCTTGAGCCTAAAATGGTACGCAACTCTTCAGCAATGCCATTTTCGTACCGTGCGATTACGATTGCTATTTTTCCGGAGCTCAGTGAAAATTCGTTTTCCTGATGCAATTATTGAACCCGTTGCCTTTCGTCAGAGCGCGAGGCGATCAGTGAGAAAGCTTATGTGTTTTTCACGTGTCAGACGAAGTCTAGCAAACAGTTGAGTGCTGCAGTTCACAGTTAAGTAAATGCGTTTTCCTTAGCATGTAAAATATTCCCTTATTTCAGGCCACCTTGTTTTTAAGAGGGTTGTACTTCGCACCGCATACGCACACCTTATTTGTTGGCACAACTAATTCGTGTCGCGTGGTGCGAAGCCATAGTACAGCACCCGCTTTTCCTACACAAGATGTTCATTATGTGAACAAAGCCGGAGTTCTACCATTGCTGCCCACTTACATTCAATGAAATGGTCTGTAGGCACTTTCTTGAAAATTAACGCGCACTCATATTGAGAGTATCAAATGTTTAGAAAGTTATCGTAAATATGTAGGAAACAAATATTTCTGCCAGTACCGTTGGCCTGTGCCTAAATTCTCAAATAGGATAAATAGAACGGTCACAAAAGAAATGACTAGACTCCCTAGTCGCTGGGTGCCTTTTAGGAATGCGCGCCTAAAATTGCTGATTAGATTTCTTATCCTCCCCTCTACCCATAATATCTAAATTATTGTTATTAAATTAATGGTGCAATATTTCACATTAAAATGCTTGCGTCTCTTTATGTGTGCAAAATCACCCGCCGCGGTGGCTCAGTAGCTAAGGCATTGTGCTGCTGAGCACGAGGACGCGGGTTCGGTTCCCGGCCGTGGCGGCCGCTTCTCTGGTGGAGGCGAAAAGCAAAAACGTCCGTGTGTACGAGATTTCGGGGCACATTAAGGTCACCCGGTGGTCAAAATTAATCCGGAGCCCCCCACTACGATGCGCCTCATCGCCTGCGTTGTTTGGGCGCGTTAAACCCTACAATCAATCAATTATCTGTGTACAATTACTTTCCCCTAAAATACGCATGTTGTATTAAAGAAAACGAAAATTAGCAGGGATGTTGTGAGTAGGTACCCATTTATTACGCCATGTGAACTAAGAGAAATGACACCAGAATACAAGAATAGGAATTTCATGCCAGCGAAGATGATTATTACGATGAATAAACTTTTTTGGTCGGAGTCAAGGAGCTGGTATCACGGCACCCGCCCGGTGGGAGGCGTCCTTTGTCGTGGATGCCTTGGATCGTGCTGGCCCTGCGAACCCTCTCCCCCAGTCGTCGCCGGTCTGAGAGGCCGGAGCTGGTCAGCAACTCCACCCACTGCTCACAGGCAGCTTTGGGGTTAAGGGTGAGGTTTGGGGATTGTTGGTATTCCCATATGAGATGGCACAGGGTGCGTGGTTGGGGGCAGAATTTGGATGTGGCGGATTATAAGGTGGAATACATGGCATGTATAGAAGGGTGTTATGTGGGTAGGAATTATATTGCAGTCTCCGGAAGGTGGTGGCATCGTCGCAAAAGAGGTGTGGGTGGGGGAATGTATTTGAGGCGCTAGATGCTGTAGTGGGAGAGTATTTCAGCGTATGTTTGTAGTGTGTGTGTGTGTGTGGGGGGGGGAAGGGGGGGGGGGGGGGGGGGGGGGCTTAAGGGTTGCTTTAGATAGGGCATCATGTCCCTCGCAGGAAACGGCCCGGTGTGTATGAGCGCGTGCCGCCTCGTTACCCTCGAAGGATTCGTGGCCTGGAGACTAGATTAGTTGCTGTTCTGGGAATGGTTCCGCTTGTTTTAGGACTGTTAAGGCGGGCTGAGATATGCGCCCATTTGGGTAGTTTCGGCAGGCGGATTGGCAGTCAGTATTGATGGTGAGAAATTCTTCGCCTGTTGCAGCGGCGAGGGCGATGGCAGCCTCTCCAGCTGTTTCGATGTAGTTTGTAAAAACAGTCACTGCTGTAAGCTATGTTCCTGGGTATTGACGACGCTCGCGGCGCGTGCTGAAGAAAGAAATTCTTTGGGCAGAGCATTTTTTTGGCACAACCAATCTATTTATTTGTTACAACCTACAGCGTCCGGCGTACATTGCTTTGTGGTAAGTCGGAGTTAAAAAATACGAAAGATACAATCAGAGAACGTCAGCACTGCAGCAACCAGACGAAAGAAAACACGTGTACACGGCACTGCCACTGTCGACAAACGGTTTCAACGATAAAAGTTGAGACAGCGACAGAACTTTGGCAGGTAGTACATTCAACAGAGCCGTTGGGAAAATAAAAATTCCCATATATTAACGTGACATCAACTTGTCTATTCTCTTGGGGGCATTCGCTCTTTTCTGTATTTTTTTCGCGCCTGTTTTCGTCCGTATAAAAAGACGATAGTCGACTGGCGCCCCTGGCAAGTAACTGCCTCCCTTCTTTTTCCCGCTCACCTCTCATGGTGTTCCTCTCCCGTATCATTCCTCCAAGATAACACGCTAAAGGTTTGCTTAAGTCAATTTAAATTTACTGCGTTCCACTGCTACAAGTCAGGTGCTTTGATGCCAGCGCTGCCGTGTGGTGGAGACGCGCGTAAATCGAGGCGCCCTACTACAACGCTCACAGAACCACGTTGCCCTACTCCACGTGCGTTCCAAGCGGAATGCGGAACCTATCTCGTGGAACCTTTCGTTGCTGTTGCCGTTTGATTTTCTGAAATGCCGCCAGGTAGCACGGGCAACAGCAGGCGAGTTTTTTGTAGTTGATGTAGTATTTTATTTGCTATTGCAAAAACCAAGCATCCGTGAATTTTTTAATAAAGGAACACTGCAAATATCGCTCTGTATTGATTTTCTGCCTCATATTTGCGTAATGTCTTGTGCTTGTTGAACAATGTTGACAAGTATAAACATTAACACCGGACTTAGACGTTTGCCTTTGGCTGCGGGTATATACCCGCAGGTAAGACTACTGCGCAGATTGAGTTTCACTTCGGCCGGGTGTCTGAATCGAGTCACAGACAGACAGACAGACAGACAGACAGACAGACAGACCAAAATTTCTGCGTTTAAGTAGCCCAAGAAAGACTTAAAAAACAGCGGGCAGCGCGAGTAGTTGACTTCAAGGCTGCGTCCTGGCTGGAAGCAAAGCACTTGCCCGCATTAAAACCAGCGCGCCAACGAAAGGGACGCGTTCTGCCATCTATCGTACGAGAGCGAAGCTAACGAACTCGGTTTTCTACGGGGGGGACGGAAGGTGGGGTGCGCGTCCTGCCGTGTAGTGACTGCCGTGGTCATCGTTCACAGCGTAGCGCAAAGCGCGCCAATCTCAGATGCTATGGGGCAAGCTCTTTGCTCGTTAGAATCTTAACTCTGAGAATAACGAGTAAAATTCTGGGATAATTCTTTTTCGGAAGGAAATAGCAATAAAAACGTTATGGTTCATAGATGTAATATGTGTATCATATATATAACGATGGGGACGCCGACAAGGAGGTTACGCACGTACAAGTGTACGTACAGACAATTATTTGCTTGGAACAGGAATATATCACATTATTTCGCTGTATGCCGAATTTCGGGTACCCCGAGCTTGCAGGCTGCAAGTTTTTTTTTTTTTTTTTTCTCCAGTCTACGCGACTCAGCCCTGGGGATTTGCCCTGTTTCGTGGGTCGCTGAACCGTTTTTTTTTATCAGTCTGCAGCAACATAATCTTGTTGCTGATAGAATTCGATTAGGACATTTCTAGACCAACCGGTGACACTGAAACCGCGCGGAATCGCGGGTTCACTTCCCGGCCGCGGCGGCTGCAGACAGCTAGACAGACACGCTGAAACTCCGATGTGTCGAGACCTTGGTGCTCGTTCAAGTTCTAAAGGTGGCGTAATTAATCCCTACCGTTTTCCTCATAGCCCAGGTGAATCTACGCGGCACAAAAGCCAAATCTGAACGCTTAAACACTTGTTTTCGAGGCCTCGTAGTTTACCGGGCCATTGACTAGGGATTTTATGTCTGCTTTCTCGAAAGAGCGGAAGCTCTAGGCCTTATAGCCCTCGGAACCCTATTTAGGGCTCCTAAAAGTGTCGTTAAATCCTCCCATATCCTTAGATGAGTAAAAACATCTAGAGAGGAGCAAACGCGAGAAGCCTGCACACCATGAAAAAATAGCATGAATTTTTTTCTGTTTGTTGAGGACACCTGGCATTCATTTTTTCTATTTGGCGCAGCTCCAGCAAGATGGGAACGCCTTGCAGTGGTGAAAATGACGCTCCCCGTGTGTTAACCAGCGGCCGAATAAGGGTACACAACTTGTATTTACAGCGGCTCATGACAAGTGTTTGTGACATGTAACGTGATGAATAAATGCCTGCCCTGTAATCAATGTTGTCGCAGCCGTTGGCTGCGGTTTAACCTGGACCGCCTGTAGTTGGTGCACGCGCAGCGCACGTTACCTAAGCAGGCGTTTACGAATCTCGACTTCATTACAGCTGCGTGGATGGAAGTAAAACCCGCGCCCTTGTGTTTAGACTTTTCGATGCCTCATCTGCTGAGCAGTGGGTAAAGTGGGTCACAACGCGAGCCGAATGGATCAGGCAACGAACAATGCTGTAGGAGGGCCATCGCTGCGGCCACGCCTAGCTTCATTTTCCTTCGCTTCAGTTCCTCATCCGCACCGGAGAGGTTATTTTTCGCTACTCGGGTCGCGCATCGGTAGCCTAATCGTTCATCCATGATGTTTGCGCATGGAGCATTTGGCGTCCTCGGCTGCCTCATTCGTTTTCCCTCTGTGTGCCCGATCCCGCACTGCCGCATCTCTTTCGCTGTACATTCGCCTCTACTAACGCCGCGTTTTATTGCAGCGAGGAGGCTGCACCCCGCACAAGTTAAATTTAACGCCCCCCTATCGACCTGTAATTAGCGGCAAACGTCAACAAGTATGAGTACGACACATGGTCGGAAATTTTTGCGCCTCATCGGCAACCTTGTCCTCCCTGTGGTCGTGAGTAGCTTGACGCAATTACCAGGTAATCAGTCCCCTTCCCGAACAGCCCGGAAGACAGGAGGTGTGAAGTACTTAAACTAAAACTGGATAGCCTTTCAGCTGTGGGGATATCGATGTATTTTTCGCGTATACAATTAGCATTTGGTGTGGTAGAAAACGGGCAATATTCAACCTATGCAATTGCCGACATGTTTGACGTTACTAACGTAGGCATCACCTTTCACAACCACGAAATAACCTTGCGTGCTGGCAGCGTGGGCTTACAAGTCGTCTAAATTGTACCGTATCCCTCCACTAACGCGCGCCTCATAGGCATAATGGGTAAGTGTAGCTTCGGCGAAAAAAAGAGAATTTCATTTCACATTCATCTAGTAATGAAGTACAGTGAGTTGTATTATTGATTTTAAGCAGGGTTAAATAAATTAGTCAAATTCTTCAAGCGTGACTCATCACACCGAAAGTTCAGTTGCAGGTGGGATGTTAACGTACCGCATGTTATTATAAAGTGGACATTTTATTTCAAAAGGTATCCATATAATCACTGCACATTTTTTAACGACGACAGCGCGTAGAAAAAGAAGAAAAAAAGTTTGGTAGTTAGCTTGTTTTCTGCTGAGGGACATCAAGCTGTGGCGCCCGAAATATTTTGTTGTCTACGACTTTGCAGCGAACACACCAAAAGTGGCCTTCGGCCAACAAGGTACATCATTCGCGTCTTGACAACCCATTTTTTTTTGCCAAATTACTGGCATTGTTATTATTTTTTGTCTTCTAAACGGCGGAGTAATGTTATGCTCACGTTTCACATTTCAATCAACGGGAGGGCGCTCCTAAGTTCGGCGACTGCATGGTGTCGGATGCCAGGTGTTTGTACGGAAGCGTACAGGTATCCTCGGCACGCGAGATGCGTCTTTCTCTGGTGCTTTTTGTTAAACGCTAATTTCGGAAAATGAAAGCAATGGGCTGAGAAATGGGAGCACTGGCTGTAATGTTATTCCCCACGCTCTCCTGCGTTTCCCGTGGCGTAGTTTGTCAAGACGCGATCGTAATGATGTGGCGTATTTTTGGAATAAAGTGCGAGCAACCCATTAAAATTTCACTTCATTCCAAAATAAAAAGGAAAAAAGATCGTTTAATAAATATGAGGGTCCGTAACCATATGCTTCCATAAAAAATGTAAATGTTTTACTCTTGCATTGCAGACATTGCTTCCTAAACCATGAAAAAATTAGAGAATAAACAGGCATTTTTAAATTATCCGCATACATATAAAAAAGATAAAATCGCTACGATGCTTTGTTTTGTAGGCAGGCATTTTAATTCGGCGTGTATGTGTGTGTAAGAAGTCATGAGCTTGAAGCTTGAATTACGTCTAAACTTGCATCGAATTGTTATTCTTTAAAAGGTCAACCACGGGGAGCATATCAAAGTTTTTATCGTCAGCCTTGGTAAAGCTGGTGGCGGCGTATAATTGTTCAGTGCCATGTGCATATATTATACGTGGGTAACTCCGGAGAAGGGAATGCAAAGATCCAGCTGCCCAAACCTTGCTCTATTTGCTCGCCACGGCACCTTCAGCCCCGTCCGTACGAATGTCCCCCTAGCCAATCTACTAAAGGTCCTGAAACAGGCAGCTTTGTGATCAGCGCCAACGGGCTGGGATGGGAGAAAATTGCGTGGATCGCAAAAAAAAAAAAAAAAAAAGGCCACAGAGGCTCCACGCCTTTTTTTAAGCTCATAGCTTGCTTCACGGACGCTGACACCTTGCTTCACCTACCGTCCAATATCTGAAATACCTAAACAAAAGTTTCGAATTGGCTGTATAGACGAATTTTAATGTTGCTAATATGTTGTCATTTATTAGCACGGAATACAGGTGATTGTGAATAATTTTGGGGATTTCGAATTGATCAATTTATAGTAACAGAGGGCTACACGTATTTTATTATTGCAAAAATTACTACCAAGCAATGCACCAAATGGCTTAAAATACGTATTTGTAAACCGCTTGCGATTTTACAATGAACTCTTTTCAGCGGTTTTTCGGGCCGCACTGTGAAAGTTTGTTTATTTTTTTTCATCAGCCTACGTTATTCAGCTGCGAATGAAAATCTAAGATGAAATTATAAGAGTCGGATATTTTGAAATACAGTGCAGTACTGACATGAGAATAAACTGGGACACACCACATTTCTTCTCGTGTCTGTGTCGGCATTGAGCTGTGTTTCGTGATGTTCCAAAACCACTAGCAACTATGCCAATTTTCGCTTATTGAGCAAGACTTCGAATTACATCAGTTGCAAATACATTAAACTTTAACAGTCGACCTTTGTAAGCTTAGCAAGCACCACCATTGACGTTATTGAATTCAGCAACTGCGTTTCAATTATTTTTCAGGATCCAATCTGTCGCCCCTGGCCACCAAAACAGCTTCAAATGTTCATATGGCCGACAGAGCTGGCATTCAGCACGCGTCTTTATATCGAAGCCCTGTGCTGGACGCGTTATCCCGGAGTTCGTCTCCGTCTGCCGGCGAAGAAGCTGCGCGAAACAGACAGAAATTTATTCCTGCATCCTCGAGTGCAGACTTCGCAGCGACACCTGGGAACACAAAACGTGACACACTTGCAGAGAGGCCGTCATTTCCATCTGCTTCGAATTCTTCGGTGTGGCATCGCGGACGGGGCACCGCAAGGGGATCTTCTCCCCCGGCGTTGAAGTCCCAAAATATAGTGGCCATTTCAGGAGTTCCCCATTATTACCCCGTAGCAGTGAATCTTCGCCGGGTCTATGCCGTCCCGTACCCGTGGGTGTACTACGTCCAACCGAGCTCGCGGAGTCCACCGGCAGCGCCCACGCCCACTGTGGTCAACGTACCCGTCGTGGTGCACGTTCAACCCCACGTCATCCCAGTCCAGGTGCCCACGTTCGTTGCCGTGGGAGTGGGAGGCTTTGCTCCGGACGACGGCTCGGCGGGAGGAGGGGCCGGTGGGGGTGAGGGTGGGCCTGACAGCGGTAACGAAGCCGGCTTCGTCCCCACATACGGCTGTGGCGCGGCGAAGCCCAGCAACTGCAGGGGCCCTGTACGGGCCTAACACTGTCTGCGCGCATGCAAAACTGCAGGGGAAATAAAGTAGTGCGACTGCACGACATGTGTTCGTTTACGTTTCTTCTATACGTAAGCATAAAAGGATAAAACCCTAAAAATCTGCGTCATACGTGCTTCACGTCTTGGTGGATGAATGAACGAAACCACGTTCATTCCACATTATAATGTGCCGAAGGCACTGCGGTGGAAAGGAAGACGGTGTTATAGCAGAGCGAAAGGGTAGGAGGCAGCTAAGTGGGGGCCGCTTGAATCTTGTGGCTGTCGCGGAGCCGACCCCCAACCGGTGGCGCCGCCGGGTCGTGAAGGATCAAAAGGAGTGCTCGCCAGATCTCGATGGCTCGATCCGGGGGTAGCGCAGAACAGGGGAGTGAAGAAGAGTACGAGGGATTTCAGCACGGGCCCTGTGTGTGCGTGTGCGTGTGCGTGTGTGTGCGCGTGCTGGGTTGCGCTGTCCCCCTCCTCCCCTCCTATCTCTCGCCGCGTCAGTTTGAAGATGACGTCAGAGGTCCAGTGAGTGGCCGTACGCCCTCTATACACGTGTAAATATTCTTATATATACCACCTAACATACGTAATGATTTCTACAAATTTATTGGAT
This sequence comes from Haemaphysalis longicornis, assembly GCF_048455015.1. Classification (NCBI taxonomy): domain Eukaryota; kingdom Metazoa; phylum Arthropoda; class Arachnida; order Ixodida; family Ixodidae; genus Haemaphysalis; species Haemaphysalis longicornis. Next base: position 418,235,482 of record NW_027526203.1, on the reverse strand, counting down.
CATGTCCGGAGCATGTACAACACAAGGAAATAACAAAAGGTGCGCGATAAGTCAGTTACTAAAGGACAGCGCGAAAGCATTTTTACTGGCAGTGTATTTATGTCCGTCTCCAAGTTGTGTAGGTTGTTCAGTAATATTGGTATTCTTCTTCGTGGCATGTTGTCGTGGTTTTTGCTTCTGTTTAGAGGGACTGACCACAGTTCAGCATCTCGCGTAACGCGTGCATGCAAATTTCTCCTTAATTTAGACGAAGTAACTAAGTTATTATAAGGTACCCTTATTTCTTTCGGTAATCAAGTTCTTGCAGAGACGGTAGTCGTAGAAATGTAGGATGCCAATCAGGTGAAAATTTTCAAGCAAAGAACTGACAGGGTGGTCACGGAAGACATCTGCGGTAATTCTTATTATTGTGTTCTGAAGTAAAGTAAGTTTTTGTGTATTTGCAGATGCAATTGTACCCCGAAAAAGATAAACGAAAACAGTATTAAATGTAAGGTGAGAACAGTGATTAAAAGATTAACAGCCTGCTTTTTGTGGAATTAACTCTCGGTGGCAGTAAAGCTTACCGTAACACGCGATAGTTTAGTAACGACTTGATCCGTATGTATATCCCAGATCGTATTTTACAAAAAGGTTTCTCATGACGTATTGGAACTTATTGCTGTTTGAATGCGACAGCCGTTTAAGAAAAGGGCTTCATTTTGGCCCAGCTATTTACCTTTAGCTCCGAATAGAACAGCCCTTGTTTTATCAGTGTTTATAGCTAGTGCATTATACAACGCCCATCCATCTAGTTTAAGCAAAATATAATTTACCCCTTCTAATGAAGCTTTACAGCTAACATTCGAAATAAATAGGCTCGTATTGTCTGCATAAAATACGAATTACACTGAACAATCAATATGAACGATATCATTTATATAGATGGTTAATAAGAAAGTAGCCAGTATACTTCCCTGGGCTTAGCCAAATAAAGTATGTTTTCTTAATTGAGGAATTATGATTTTTCAACGAAACACGTTGGGTACGATTACTCAGATAAAAGTCGATGATACTGTGTGCAGTGCCACGCATACCTTACTATTACAATTTATGTAGCAATACATTTCTGTTAAGGAAGTCAAAAAGCTTTTTAAAACTACAAAAGTTTCAGGAATTATTTTTTGTCTTCAATGGCGTCAAGAATGAATTCTGTTTGATCGAAAAGCGTGAGTTCAATAGAATTATCTTTGCGACATCCATACTAATTTTTTAAAACTGAATGTTGCCTATCCTTAAAAGAAGTAACTCTAGAATGCAAATGTTTTTTTTTTTTTTTTCCGGGACCAAAGTTATAGTACACGACTCCAAGCCGGCCATACTACACTACGCGAGGGGATGCATCTCACCCGAAGCGTTTCGAATTCTAAAATCCGGCTTGACTATGGAGCGAGATGGCTGAATGCAAGTGATACGGGCACCGGCCCACTCAGGCCTGGCCGGAAATGAGTGTGCGCACGACGCGGCTCGGAATTTCGTTGACCGAGCCGATGTCGTAACTCTTGACTCAGACGTTCACTCGTAACGACGGTCGGGCACGGGCAGGTTGGTGTACTATCGAGATATAATTGACCACTATAAGCTAGAAAGGGCAAAATACCCAGCCCCAGACAGGGCACTGAGCAAATGGCAGTCAGTGGCGTGGCGACGGCTGCAGACCGATTGCTTCGCCAATCCAGTGGCTTACAGCCACTGTTACCCAGGGCTCTATTCAGATAAATTCAAGGCGTGCGGTGACAGGGCTGACCTATATCAACTGGTATGGTCGTGCCCTCTCCGGAGAAATGACCCGCAAAACAGTAAGGGCAGGACAGCCTGCACTAAACGTAAGTCCGAAGGAGCAGAGTGAGACCGCGCTACTCAGCTCCGACCCGGGTGTCCAGATCCGGCTCGTCCAGATGGCCACGACCGCCGCCAGGGACCAAAGACTCCTGACCTACGGCTAAGCGACAAACCCGGGGAAATAAAAGTTCTCAATCAATAAATCAATAAAAATAGACGTGTAATATCCAAAGTGATTTGTTGTCACTTTTTTATATACAGCCACAATATTTGCTATCTGGAGCAATGAAGGGAAAGTTCGAAGAAAAGTTAAATATGGGCTTCAGGAAAGTTGTAATAATGTCCGCAACAAATTTTATGGGGCCTAGTTACACACTAAGTGGGTCCGAACAGTTGTTATTTTTTTAATTCCATAGTTGAGAAGACTTCTTGCTCATTACAGAGAGAGAGAGAAAGAAAGAGAGAGAGAGAGAGAGAGAGAGAGAGAGAGAGAGAGAGAGAGAGAGAGAGAGAGAGAGAGAGAGAGAGAGAGAGAGAGAGAGAGAGAGAGAGAGAGAGATATCTTTCTTAGAGGAAAGTAGAGAGGTCTGCCGAGATGTTGTCGCCTACGTGCTACTCTGCGGGGATGAGGAGGAGGGAATAAAGTCACAATAGGGAGAAAGGCAGAAGGGAGAAAAGAAAGAAGGAAATAAAAGAAGTGAAAAAAAAAGGAGGTAGCGTGTGTGTGGGACCGTGAGTGCGACACGTAAAACGTTCATAGGATTAACATATACTGTAGGATAGTATAAGGATAAGGATAGTATTTGGAACTGTCGCCTGTAACTGTTGTGAAAGTATGTGTGTATGTCAACAATGTGTATGTCAACAATGAAAATATGTCAATTATATGGTCATTAAAAACACTCGCAAGCACACTTCTTTTAAGGGGCATGCCATCTATTGCGACTTCCGTGAGTGACGAAGCGCAAAAATTTGAATCGAGGTTTTTCCAAGTTGCAGCACAATCAGTGCTTGATTTCTCAACTAGGTTACTGTGATAAATATTTTTAGCCTTTATTAATTCTTTAGTAATGTTGTTGTTGTGTTTCTTGAATTCTTTTAGAATCTCAGGTTCTCGAAGGGTAACAAATTGGTTGTTCATAGGTCATTTTTCTTTAATTTTTCTTAGGAGGTCGCGTGCCATCCAAGGTTCGCGAATTTTACGAGGCGTCATGCACAGCTTGTAGAGAAAGTTTTTCTTCGTAAATAAATATTTTAAATTTTCTTTAAAAAGATTAAAACGCCAAAGATGCGTCTTCTGTCCAGAGAACGTCTTCCCATTTCGTTGTAGTCAATTGCTTTAACCCGCCGCGGTGGCTCAGTGGCTAAGGCGTTGCGCTGCTGAGCACAAGGTCGCGGGTTCGATTCCCGGCCGCGGCGGCCGCTTTTATGATGGAGGCGAAAAGCAAAAGCGCCCGTGTGTACGAGATTTCGGCGCACGATAAAGATCCCCAGGTGGTCAAAATTAATCCGGAGCCCTCCACTACCGCGCGCCTCATCGCCTGCGTTGCGTCGGCGCGTTAAACCCCACAATCAATCAAATCAGTCAATTGCTTTAGAGATATATTCCTATTTATGGCAGAAATGTTTCTTATGAAAGGTGCAGATTTCCGGAATGTTTAATACTGTTTAGCAGATATATATATGGGCAGATGACCACTCAAATCAGAGGTGATAACTGCGGCCTTAAAATGTGAAATCACAGAATTCAAGAGAAAGAAACTAATCAATCAATGTATAAGAATTAGTAGTCCCTCTGGTTTGATGGTCGATAAACTTTGTAAAGCCGAAGCTTCGGTACAACCAGGTGAGTTCATTTTTCGCATGTCTACTAGGTAGCAAGTCGGCCTCCACTACCTTACGCCGACGTCATGCTTTAAATACGAAGGAAATGGCGCCAAGAGAAGAATTGAAATTCTTCGGGGCATCACGGCTTCCCCTGGCTGCTGTGTGCCTCGTGTTGCCTCCGTGAAGCTACCACAGTACAGATTCGTAGCTGCTCAGTGCGTGCTCGGTATGGTCTGCGCGGTCTGGCCACCAGTGGAAACGAAGAGAGAGACGTACACACGATGTGGCAGTAAAGAAAGATTCTCAGGGCGAGCCACGCATACTGCTTTCGCATTAAAAGCATGTACGCAGACTTATGTGACCTGAGAATTAGTCTCGGTCCATTCATTGTGCGCTTGCAATGCAGGTTTCGTTTGCTACACATTGCACGTGCGTTTCCTCAGTATTTGGGACAGTTTCTCAACAAGGTTCAAAGGGCTTTGAGCTAGGCTCAATGAAAAGCTCATGAGGGGCCAACAGGAGAACCGTGTTGTCTCGACACTCTTCACTGTGTTGGGGCGTTGGCTTTCTTCTAGGGATGGTGGTCTTTGCATCCCAAGGCGTTTATCCCAAGGCGTAAGTAGGGCGACTCGGTTCTTTCTCACTTTCTCTGCCGCTTCAGCGAGAGCAGCTCAGTGTGAACACCGCGTCCGCGTTTCGTTTGAGTTTTCGGCCTTCCCTTTGTGGTCCACTGCTGGGACAGGGCCGCTCTCTTACACTTTCCGTGTCAGCCGCAGTTATAACGGCACTTCTTTGTCGCCAATTTGCACAGCTTTCACGGGGCTAGAGCGGCGCGTAAACGACTTCAAAGGCTGCCCTTTCAGTTGCGTCGACGCCTTCAGCGCCATCTTTGTTTAGCGCACCTCAATGGCCGAAGCCGCTTTGTTCAAAATCGACTAAATGTGATTGTGGCTAGGGTCCACCTGCCGTTACCCCAACTGTACCCACCTTTATAGCACACAAATAAGAAAAAGAAATCCGGAATTTTCCCGCACAGAAGGAACAATAGGGGAGTTGCTTATCTTTTTTTTTTTTTTCATTCCGCACTTCTGCAGTGAACATGGCCGAAAAGTTTGAAAGCCGTTTTCAATGTCACTCTATCTGCGCTCTCCCTCGAGAACTGCGGGATTTCCTTGTAGCGGATACCTTACTTACAGCCCTTGATCTTGAAAGGCAGTTGCTATGACGGAAATGTCTATCTAGGGTGCCTGTTCCGCTACACCTCCAGTTTTAAATGCCTACAGCCCCTTACTGTGTGGACGATGGCTGAAGTTGCTGCTCCGTGTCTTTTTGGAATCATTTTTTCTGCCTTGTGGATTACTGGTGAGTGGAATATTTTGTGAGCTCTTACGCTATATACAATAAATAGGTTAGTATAGCGACACCTCAGAGGGCGTTGGATGTGCGCTGGTACATTCAGCGCTTGTTTGGGGTCTACTGATTAGTAAAAGACTGGTGCAGTAACTAAAGTCATTAATATTACGGAATGCCTGATATGACGGCTTTCTTGCATGTTGTGATGTCAAGCTGTCCTTTATCGTAAGCTTGCATACCACGAGGAGAGCAAAGCTCTAAACTGCATTTGAAGTGTACCCATATTGTATGAATAATTGCCCGAGACTGCTTAACGTTCAGCATGTGTTATTATTCTTACACTTTTGTTACGTCAGCTGCCTTCCATATGCAATACGTGACGGCTCGCCGCAGTTCTTAGTGAAATATGATTTTGCTTTTAAGTTGATAACATACGCCGTCCTACAATGGTGGATCTTTGTAGCGGCCGGGGTAATTTGTGCGAGGTAAATGTAACGTTTCTGGCAATAATTTTCTCGCGTGCACCAGAGCATTTCCGAGTGGTAGTTGATAAACGAGTATATAGAAAACAATATTCATGATTGATTACTATAAAAAGGTTATACGTTGGTATTGCTACCTTAATATTAGCACCACAGCGTGTACTGAGTGCAGTTCCCCCCCCCCCCCCACACCCTTCCCCTTAAACAACAAAAAAAGTCGCCTGTATGTGCGTGTGTTCAGATGGAGAGGAACCATGCGGTTACCAGTGCTCCGAATTTGAACATCGCGCGATAGCAGGTGCTATCTGCTGGCGGGATGTGAACGGAAAGCTTTTTGAGGGTGACGAAGTCAGAAAACGATGTGTTAGAAAAGAATATTTTTGCAGTAACTCCACGGGAAGCGCGCTGCTAATTGTGGTTTGTGCAAGGGGTTTGAGAACAACAATCGTGAAAGCACGACGGACGGGGAAAAGACATGTCATGCGTACGTTGCGAAGCAAGAATGCAAGTAATGCAATGTAAGGTAAGCAAAGGATACAACAAAAGAATACAAGTGAAGAATGCAATTGCGAGAATATGGAACGATGAGCAAACTGCTGTAGCAACTAAAAAATAATCGTCTGGCTTGAAGCGATGACTGCGTTTTTTCGGCCGAGCGTATCGTCTTGCTTCCCCCAGATTCCCCGATGCTGTTGACTAATAACGCTTTTGTGAAATCGCGTAGGTGCACGGGCCGCTGCGCACTCGGAGCTGCCCAGCGCCGCGGAGAAGCCGGGCGGCCAGGGCTGGAAGGGCGAAAGCGGCTTGACTTCTCGTTCGGCGGTCGCGGGACCAGGTGGGCGACAGGAGCGGGATGCTGCGTCCGCCTCCGTGCTGCCCTCTCCGTCCCCTTCTCGCGAATGGGACGCCAACCGCGTGGAGCGCGCGGTCGCCTCTGGTCGCCTGCTCTTTCCGCACCTGACGCCGGCGTTGGCCCCGGGCCTGTTCCCGTGCGGCGCAGGCGTCGGCTACCAGGTCGGCGTGTTCGGAAAGCTGAGGCCGGTCATCGTGAGGCACCTGTGCGTGCCTCCCCCTCCGACCGAGCCGCCTCCACCGCCGCCGCCGCCACCGACAACGATGCCGCCTCCGCCGCCACCGACGACGATGCCGCCCCCGCCGGTCGTCATCCTCGTGCTCCGAGGGTTAGCCGTGGTCCCCACCATTTCACCCAGTCCGTGCCGGGCCCAGTTATTCTGCGTGCCCGGCTCTCATGGCCTCCTGACGGGGAGCTACAAAATTCCATTGTCGCTGCCCACAAACGGCCGCTGAACGTCACTCAACCGGCTCCGAGCCACGAACACATTGACAAAGAAGTTTAGGCGAAGCTTAGTGCTTGCCAGAGCATCAGTCTTGGCTAGTCGGTCGTTACGATTGCGAGCAATATTTTTTTTATCGCACAAGAGAATGGGATGGGAGAAGCACACAGGACAAGCGCTAGTCCTGCATGCTCGTTATTTTTAGCCGTGTGCACAGTCTAGTGCTCGCATTTCCTACTGTGTGTTTGCCAGTGACAAAGAAGGTATTTGTGAGCGGAGAAAGTTAGAGCCGTGGCTTTCTTGCGCTCATATGTCATTGCATTACTGGCGCACTGCTGCCATTGAAGTCGTGGGAAAAAAAGGACATAACAATGATGCATGGACGCCCAATCCAAGGGCTTCCGGCTCGTGATTTTTCACTCCCTGATTCTTGATGCAGCAGGTACATTAAGTTACCGGAAGAACTAGTTCCGTCACAGTGAGTCGTTAATCCGTGCTCTCCCTCCACGTAACATCAGACATGTTTGCTGTGGCAGTTCGCTGTTATTTATGATGCCACTTAGTACGCTAGCTGTCGCGGCCACGCTGGCCCCCGCATTGTTAGGAGCGACTAACACCATCTGCGTTCTGAGACGTTGGGCTTGCAGACGGGCATTTAGGTCGTTTTATTCAAACCATATTTCGCTCCTATGGCGTGTTATTATTCACGAAAAGTAACTTTCGTTGATAATGATCTTCGCTTGCGGCGATATCAGCAAAACAGAGTGTTTTACAGTCATCCCTTTGAGGCGTAGACGCTGCCACATCGTTGGTTTTTCTTCCTCCGTCCTGCACATGTTCTTGGCTCACACAACTTTCGAGTAAAAAGAACGCTGTTTATGCCACTGTTACGACTCGCACGGGAGTTACACATGATACTTGTGTGACGGTGTTTTCAACCGTGGTGCTCATAAAATTTTACACTGTGCAGATCCAGCTGCTGCTGGGGATCAAGTTTGTACAAGTCATACGTCCATTTCGGAAAATAAAGAAGGAGGCGAAGGCATGAGAATGTTTTCGACTCAGTTTTTCTGGATTTACTCTTTAGGCTTCAGCGGGGCTGTTGTGAAGATAAGTGAATCGTCCTAACCAAAACGAACTCGCTTGCATGCTCAAAGGGCTCGGAAACTCGCCGTGAGCGATTAAAAAAAATAGCTGATGATACTTTCTGGCCATTGCAAGCAGCTATCTTTCTCTCAGCGTCGATTTCTAGAACAGGTATCGGTCTACGAGCAAACAGTTATCTGCTTTGCTCATCTCCAGCTGGGCCTGAACATGTCCACAGTGCCGGAATCGTTCGACCCGCAACACCCGCAATGCATAAGTGCACTTGCCGAGGATATTAAAATTATATGTTTCTACACATTCAGTGTACTGTGCCATGTTGAAGACGAAATTCCGCCTTTTGTGGTCACGTGCCCTCCCACCGAAACGTTCCTATTTATGCGCACACTGAGAAACGTACAGGTAAGACCAACACTTACCGTAACTATACGTTGGGAGAGACCTCCCGCGTGCGTTTTGGTTTTCACCCTTAACGTTCACCCTATACCCCATACCCTATTTTCTATACCATGTGGGGCCGAAACGATCGTTGCTTTATTCATGTGTTCAATTGGCGCACTGAGGTAGTAATCATTCAAGCCAATTCCCATCGATTTTTTTCCTACTTACTCTAGCTTTGAAATGGATAGGGTTTAAGGTTCCATACTAACTCTGTTAGTATGTAGCCTGGAACCCCGTTCACGGATGATATTACCTTTCGACTCTTTTGAATAGCAGTGAATCCCCCACCACGTATATCTGTGAAAAGAATTGTCATAAACTGTGGCAACTTTGCATCGCAGCAGGGACATTGAAACAAGCCGATGTTGCATCAAAGACAAAAAAGTTAAAGCACCTTTCTTAAGAGAAAAATGGTTAAAACGCGAACTTTTCTCTCGTGCAAACTGAGTGAAAGTCAAAGTCCAAAATCTAAACTGCTTCGACCGTGTTAGAACGGCGCAATCGAATAGACGTCGGTTGCATAACGCGAGGGACCCAGGTTCGATTCCGACCACGGGGAGTGTTTCTTTTCGGGCGCTTGATGTGCCTTTGTGGAAACCCATGTCATCATGTGCCCTCCAATTGTGTAAAGTTGGCTTTTCTGCAGTGCATTTATTTATTTTTTATTTACAAATACTGTAGACAGCACTGCTGCCCTAGAAGGAGAGGGGTTATTGTAGTTGTGTTAGTAGCAATTTTTCAAAACAGTTAGCATGAGAACACTCAACAATGCATTCAGGTAGCGCGTTCCATTCTTCAGTTGTGCGGGAGAAATATGACATTTGAAAACGCTTACTTCGGCTAACGTAGGGGCGTACAACTTTAGAGTGATTTAATGTGTTCAGTAGGGAAAAGGTTTGGGCGCGTTGGTTCATAGTCACACAGAAAACAAGTGCTGTAAAGCGCCTGGTCCTCTGTTTTTTACAGCGCTTGTTTTCTGTGTGATTTAACCTGGTTGATCTGAGCGGTGCGGGACGTATATACATATCTCTACATGAACCAATTTTACTGTTATACAGAAGGAAAAACATTTTAGCCTTGCTACCTGTCGACGTAGGTGGAGTGGTTTCAATTCCAGCTGCTCCAACATGTTTGTTACAGATGACGAGGATCGGTAGTCAATACATTATGAATGTTGCCACCAATCGTTGTATCATTTCAACCCGCCCAATAGCTTCGGCATAGAAAGGGTCCCATACAATGGGTCCCATACGCGCACGGTCACCAACAGTGAGTCAAAGAAGGCTTCTCTTTAATGAAGTACCCACTTTACAGACGAAGCGATATTCGCTGACAGCACCGCTAAGAAGATTAAGAAACTGCATGCAATGTTAGCTCAACATCTGCATTCCCAGTTGTTTAACCTTCGTAAAATATGGACTGATTGCTATAAATGTTTAGTCAAAGAAAAAAAGTTCGACTACAAAGTCGGGGCGATGCATTTTATTCGAAAGCGGAAGAAACGTTTGCCCCCGCGGGGATGGATAACACAAAGGGAGCAGCGAGGCGTCAACTATCTGGCTGCACAGGCGGCGCCCCTTGCCCCGGGTTATTGGCCTGGGCGTGACGGTGCGTCCCCGAACAATTCCCTAGGCCCGGCCACGATGACCCCGTTTGGCTCCACTGCGATCTGTCAAAAAGCGCGTATCCTATACCACGCGGGCACAGCACAGGCGATTCATTTCGATCGCTCCTCTTTACGCGGCAACAACTCGCGAGCCGCCCCGGCACCCCGCTCTATCCACGCCATGTCCCGCTGCATTCTGCTGCTGCTAGCTACTGCAGCCATCGCGATAATGGCCGGTAAGTACCGCTCCTCCTATGACGCTCTGGCTAAAATTGCTCAAGATAGACTATGTATGCCATAACACCCCCCCCCCCCCCCCCCTCAACTTAAATGTAAATAACATATTGCCTCCTGCGTACTACAAGGCACAGCAATGGAAAATGGGGAATTCGAGAACGAATTTCGCAAAGAGAAGAATAACAGCTTTCCTGTATTGCCTTCTTCTAATTTAAAAGTTGCCTCACGCACCTTGAATTGAGTCTAAGTAATATATAATGTCATATAGCGAAAATAGAAGAAATGTTTATTCCTGTATTATACTTTATCGCCTACATGACATTCCAACACCTCGCTTCATATCGGAACGAGAACTACGAGCGTTTTACGGCAAAATATCGTCTGTTCATTGAAACGTTCAGCGCGTTCACGCCAAGTGGTGGTAATCTGCAAAGCTCTAAAGAATCGACCCAGGCTGTGTACAAGGCGTTCTCTTGGCACCCTTATAACCACCATGGCGCAAGACGTGCGTCATTTAAAACATGCTCTAACGTTCCGTTCCCCTACTTTTGCCCTGGCGTTTCACAAGCGAACCTTTACCTTCCCCGCTATCGGGTTGCCGACGTTAAACTCACGTACCACCAGTCCAAAAAAGCAACAACAAAGATATCTTGAGGAGAAGGAGAGACGCAGATATTGCCGGTAGTATCCTCGCAGATATTTAACAAATATGCATCCTTTGCCCTTCGCTTCTTCTTCGGCGAAAGCGAAATCGGTTTATTGGGCATCTTGACATAGACAACGGTTTCTTCGTGTCATTTTTGCATTGGCACAAACATGCACCCCGGCATCGTGCAAAGTTCTCTGTACCTTTCAAAGACGACAAGGAAATGTTAGAAACCCTTTCAACACTTCCCTTGGAATAACACTTCTATAGAATTAAAAACGACGTTTTGCGCCATGCGGCCAAAAAAATGTTCAACTCTGCGAGAATTTAGAAGGGGCTCGAACTTTTAAGGCTGGAAGATAGGTTGGTCCTTTTGGATAGATTAACAGACTGACACCCGTAGATCACGCGCACACACAAACACTTTCGGCAGAGTTATCGGTGCGAATCGAACCCATGTCTTATGCGTTCACGGCAGGTGATTCGCTAGGTGATCAAAGGAATGCCAGCTCCTTGTGTCGAAGGCCATCATGCCGCTGAAGTCGCGCGAGGTGGTTCTGTATGTATCATGAAGTGGCAGATGAAGGGGCGAAGCGGTTGCGTAATGCATGGCTTCACGCGTTTCAGTTTTCCCCATCCAATCCCAACGAAGATGGTGGCGAAGACAGATTTGCGGAGTCAGCATCGAGGTCAACGATGCCGGCTACTCTGCTGTCCAAACTAAAAAGCGATGCCCGCGCCCCCTCTATGCAAATAATTAATAAGCAGACTTATTTGATTGAAATGCCTCGTGTAATTTATTAATTGAATGGCTGCTTTCTCTTACATTTCTGTTTGCCTATATGATAATGATACATTTGCCTCTCACAAAACTGCCGCTTGCATATGTTTAGTTGTCAGCTACCAGGTTTTCATTCACAGTGGTGGCCGATTAGCTATTCCAATTGAACTTGGGGCTGTCGCCTTAGACGTCCGTTCACACTGCTTCCTAAGCTTTCTACCATGCCGTCCGCGAATTAGAACGCAGCCTGTCTATTTAAACATTCTTACCGATCTATTTGCACTTTCGGGCTAATTCGCCAACTTTGCGGTTTGTCTGTGCCTATCTAGCCTGCACGCCGAGCCACCTGAGCGCCGGCCTAATTGGACACGACAAAGTGGTGAGGGGAGTGGCTAGGAGAAAGGAATGTATTGGGGTTGGGAGGGTTTGGGAGGGAAGAGAGTCGAGGAGGAGGAAGGGAGAGGAAGAGGGTTGGTGAAACTATAACTAACTTTGTCAACAGATGCCTGTCATACAACCGGAACGGCACTGTTAGCGCTTAAGGCATTGCATGAATCGTAATTATCGCTCTCAGATCATCGAGCATCCGCACGCGCAATAATTGACTTCTGCTAGCAGCTTTTCGTTACCCCTACTTGATTACTGGAGGGAGAGCGATGGCAACCTCCAGTGGTCAAGTAGAAGTACCGTAACCCACTTCATACCCCCCCCCCCCCCCCATAATCATTAACACCATCATCATCAACCCACTTATGTCCACTGTAGTCCCAAGTCCTCTCCCATATACTTTCAGTATTCATTATAAACTTTTATCGCTCCCTATCTCTATCTCTCCCCTCTCTCCCAAAGAGTTTCAACCACCCCTACGTTGTGCAGTCCGAACCATTTATTTTTGCCTCCGAGTTTTATTGTCTGATCCTCCGGTCGAGTTATTTGTATTCCCCTGTTCCTAGTCTCATCTCTTTGTAGCCATACCATTGCCCGGATAGTCTAGCGGTTGTCACTTGTCCGCATAACATGTCGACCTCATTTCAAAGTATTTCTCTTGATTTAAAGCAGTATGTTTTCTAACCGAGTGTGTTACGTGATCCAAGACGTTGGCTTCTATCTCTAAGCATTACTCTTACCTCCTTTCCTAAGCTCGTTGGATTCACCTATGTTTTCTTTCGGGGTGTTTTCTCAGTTCTATAGTTGATTTGATTGATTGCTTGTAGGGTTTAACGCGCCGACGCAACGCAGGCGATGAGGCGCGCCGTAGTAGAAAGCTCCGGATTAGTGTTGAGCACCTGGGGATCTTTAACATGCGCCGAAATCTCGTACACATGGGCGTTTGTGAGTTATAAAGCTTATTCCTCATAAATCACCACTGGGTGTTCGCACTAATGCTGATCATTATAACTAATAGTCATCCCCATGGGTGCTGCCTCATGTTTATCTATTGGGTAACAACTGCACCTGGCTCATTGCCTCAAATCAAGATTACATCAGCTACAGAAACACCGTTCATCATAACTGCCGAGGAAGCACGTCGTCTTTCTGATGGAGGCAGTAAAGCGTGGCGATTAATCCCACGGAAACAATCGAGATGTCTATTAGGCAGTTGTAGGCTTGCTTTTATTTTTAGGTACAAGAGTAAGGGTTAGTGAGGTTACCGATTTTGTAGAACATTTTATTTATCTCGAGAAGGTTAATGCCTGTCGCGGAAGCGTGGGAGCTATTGCTCGTACGTACTAGCAATAGTGAGAGCGATGAAGAGAAGAGGGAGTGGAGTGCATGAGTAGTGCGAGCGGGATGAAGTGTAGGTAGGGGGGGGATCCGGTTGGCGAAGTGCATTCAGTTAGACAACACAAATGTGTCACAACCGGAATTAAGAAGAAGAAATGGACGTGGGCAGGGCATGTAATGCAAAGGCAAGATAACCGCTGGTCATTAAAGATAACAGAGTGGACCCCTAGAGAAGGCAAGCGTGGCAGGGGGCGGCAGAATGTTAGATGGGCAGATGAGATCAAGAAGTTTGCGGGGATAAACTGGTCGTAGTTAGCACAGGACCGGGGTAATTGGAGATTAATGGGAGAGGCCTTTGCCCTGCAGTGGGCGTAGATAGGCTGGTGATGATGATGACTAGAAATAGGTTTGATTTGCATCCATAGATTGATTGATTACGGGGTTCACGCGCCGAAGCTACACCTGGGCTATCAGGCGCGTTGTAGTGGGGGGCTCCATTTTAAGTTTGGCTACCTGGGAGTTTTATCGGGGACTCACCAATCCCATTGCTATGGGGCTTCCTTCTTCATGACCCACGTGCTTAAAAAGCATCATGCACGACGAGTTTTACAAGTCCATGAAAATTGTTGCTTGGCGTTCGCTTCGACCATGTCGAAATAGAGCAATCGGATAGGCGTGGGCTTCATAACGTGAGGGACCCAAGTCCGATTCCGGTTACGGGAAGCGTTTTTTTTTTGCACTTTGCCCAGGACCCTTAATCATCATCGTCAGACAAATCTGGCTTTCCTGCAGGGCGTATTGGCGTACAACGGAATCAGTGAGGACACTAAAGCTTCGCTTTAACAAGTGGAAAGAAAACTTAGGTCGGCTCAACGGGCCATGGAGCGAAGGATGATAGGGTGAACGCTTAGGGACAGAAAACGAGCCTCTTGGATGAGGAAACAAACTTGAGTAGAAGATATCATAGTTCAAATTAGGAAAAAAATGCACTTGGGCTGGACAAGCAGTGAGACGAAATGACAACCGGTGGACCACCAGGGTAACGAGTGGATACTCAGAGTGGGGTCCAGAAGAAGGGGAACGTCGTTAACTCGATGGAGGGACGCAATAAGGAAATTCGGAGGCAAAGAATGGGCTCGGGCAGCGCGGTACAGAAGCAGTGGGAGGTCGATTGGAGAGGCCTTCGTCCTGCAGAGGACCTAAATATGACGATGATGATAATGATGGTGACGATAAGAATGCTAATACTAGTTGCTATTTTCACTCGAATTTAAAGTATTGGATTTGGATCGGAACTCTAAAGGAAACACGAGTAAAAGCAGACGAGCGTGAGAGCGAGTAGACGAGTAAGCAGACGAGTAAAAGCAGACGAGAGCGCTTTAGTAATGCGTCTGTGCGCTCTCCCGCCTGCACCACGGCAGTAAAAAATACCAGGCTTCCGAGAGGTACGGAACAGGCTTCCACTCAAAAAAGGTCGCTTTGTGCTGGCCCCTCTGGCCCCAGCGCTGTTTAACCGAAAAGGCCTCAGCATTTTTACGATGCTGAAATGCACGTCAATTTCAGGATGCTGAAATGCACGCACTTTGTTTTGCAACTCGGGCAAGCCCCTCTGGGTGTGGGCTCAAAAGCATTTGGTGACTGCCATGGTGATGAATTCTTTCGGCCTCGCTTGCCACCTCTCACTGACCACTTTTCCTCCGTAAGTGTACTGGCGAGTTCACTGCGTCGCCTTACGGTACCTATAGTATACTAGGGACAGTAGTCGTACTTGCAGCTCCTGTTCAAAAGGCGAAAAATTCATGCTTCCCCCTTCTTTGCTCTGCCGCTAGGTGGCAGCGACAGGGGTAATCGTCAGCGCCAGCGTTCAGCCGTGCAGCTGGCGTACCGTTGAAAGATCAACCCTTTACACATAGGCAGTCGTGGCCAGAACGTGTACCTCGTAGAGTGGTGGGCAGAACTGAGAGAAGTCTGGCTAGGGCACGGGGCTAGGGCACCTTGCTGCCTCCATGCGCCAAAGTGAGCTCACGTACGTGAGCATCTCGGAGCTGTTTTAGACCAGCGCGAAGCTCGTCCATTTGAGCTTTTTGCAAACCTAAAATGGACTTTAGATGCTTGTTTAAAGTTAAAACCAATGTTGATTGTAATAGCGCGCCTTGTTTGATAAAGAAGGGAAAACTTTTTGAGCTGGTCCACGATCCTGAATCCGAAGTTATTTGCACCACCATTACCGCATCTGAGCAGCCTTCACCATCGCAGGGCCGTCTATTCATCGCTTCGCCCTCATATCATCCCTCGCAGGTAAACTCCACCGCACACATTAGTCCGGCTCCAGTCTTTCTCGCTGAAAACGTTTGGGTACACCTACTTTCGGCGCAAAAGACTAATCAAAGCTGATTCATTATTCCATTTCTTGGGGGATTGAGGGATTTAAATTTTTTTATTACATGTGTCCTTGTTCTCCGTAACCCTGGCTCTAACATGGCCCATGAATGTGACCCGCTACCTTGCGATATACAGCTTACTGGGTAAATTTGTTCTGACCCTATACACGGTAAAGCATATTCAGGTTAGTTTCATCGAAAGCAGTATTTTTAGTTTTAATCTTGCATAATAGGGGGGCGCCTGTCGGGTTCACACCGAGAGAGAGAGAGAGAGAGAGAGAGAGAGAGAGAGAGAGAGAGAGAGAGAGAGAGAGAGAGAGAGAGAGAGAGAGAGAGAGAGAGACCGTATTAATGAGTTTGGCCCTGGTGGCCCAGCTAAAGAGGCATGTTTTTTCACACAGCTAAAACAATATGTTCTTCACACGAAGAATGTATCCGTAGAAAAATGTAGTATGCACAAGCTTAGTTTATTCTGTTCCGCGGACTTTCTTTAGAAGTACAGGAGCAAATGCTGTCTCCGGGCCGAACCAGTTAGCGGCAAAGGGATAAAAGTGGAAGAATTCTTTACGAACCTACATTCAGAGACCGAGGAGGCAGCAGGGCAGCTTGGTACGGAACTCAATGTGCTGCGAATCATTGCACGCCAAATACAGGTCGGCCAAAGACTCCGTAGCTCCGGAAGAATACTCGTAGTATCATCATTCCTTATTGGACTCTCTCTTAACAAAACGAAAAGAAATATCTAAAGACATCCCCGCACCTGCTTTACTTTCATTGCCTCACCTAAACGCTGTTGTGCCAGAGCGCCTGGCCCAAAGGCGTTGCACGAGGCGACGCGCCGACAGCGAGGCTGAGTCACGCATCTCCCTTTGTCGCTGCGGCGCGGCCGACTCCTGCATCTCGAAACGCTGCGGCGCGGCTGAATCCCTCAGCGGAGAACGACCCAAACAAGGGCATGTCGCTACGCCCGGAGGCGAGGTCACGGAGACGGCGGCGGCATCGCTCTCCCTTTCCCCATTGGCGGCGCAGCTGACTCACCGCTTCGCTACCATTCGTCGGAATTCAAACTTCAGGCAGCGAGAGCCCTGATTGGAGCATTTCGAACTTCTTGGGGCCACAACGAACTCCCGGGCTATAAAAGAAGCCCGGAGGCTCTCATCGTCGGCTTTTCCTCGGCGGCTTCTCTCCGGCACCAGTCTCTTCGGAAGCACCGAGTGAAAGGGTGCTGTCGCCTTTGTGCGAGTTATGTAACGTTTGCTTACCTTGTACATACTGTATATAAATGTTACTTTAAGTTTTCGTCGGCTCGAGAACTTCTTCGCTCGGCTCTGCGCCGCGTCGATAGCGGACGGAGCAAGGCAACATCGCTACACCGGTGACTGCGCTCGGGTGGCCAGTCGCAACAGCGGAGACAGCGTCGGGATGGCTGATTCCCAACCTCGGTGACGAGCAGGAAGGCGAGTCACAACCTTGGCGACCGCCCTGGGATAGTCTTTCCCAACAGTGGTGCGAGCGGTGGGATAGTCTTTCCCAACCTTGGAGGCTGCGGTGAGAGGGCCCAGTCCCAACAGTGGTGGCAGCGGTGGGATCGTCATTTCCCAACAGTGGATGGCAGCTGCGGGATCGACCGGCAACGGCTACTACCTGGTGTGGTAAGCGCTCGACGTTTTCTCTCAGTTCACCAGACTTCTCTAGCACAGGTTATGGTAGTTTAGAGAAGGGCTGGGTGAAGCACTGTGTATAGCTTTGAGTGTTTCAAGCCTAGAGAAAGTGCGGTGAAACCAAAGCTAGTGCCGAGAGTATAAACGAAGGAGCGTAGAGAATTACTTGCGCGTGCCCTACTAGTAGTTCGATAGTATAGGAACGGCAAGGGAATTCTAAAGCGGGTAAGCAGCAAGAGGCCAGTGCAAACGATGGAGGACTTTAAAGTGAAGGAACTCATCGAAATTTGCGAGGAGCTGGGCCTTGACTTAGGCCGTGCGAAACGGAAGCATGCGATCCTTGAGATCATGCGGAAGGAGAACGTAACGGCTGAGGAAGTCAATGAGGCCAGGGATGATATCAAAGAGCGCCGTGAGCGCGAGGAGGCCGAAAAGAAAGAGCGCCGTGAGCGCGAGGAGGCCGAAAAGAAAGAACGCCGTGAGCGCGAGGAGTGCGAAAAGAAAGAGCGCCGTGAGCGCGAGGAGGCCGAAAAGGAAGAGCGCCGGGAGCGCGAGGAAGCAGAAAAGAAAGAGCGCCGTGATCGCGAGGATGCCGAAAGGCAGAAACGGAGAGAGCAAGCCGAAAGGCAGGAACGGAGGGAGGAAGCTGAAAGGCAGGAACGGGAAGCCAAAAGGCAGCTCGAGTGGCTCGAGTTGATGAGGCTAGAGTCGGAGCTCCCGCAGGGTTCGCCGGCGCCTAACATGACTTGTCCAACGTTTCCTGCGAGCGGTCCGAGAAGTCGGGACCAACGGCCGCAGTTCGTTGTGGAGAGGTTAGGGCCGGAAGACGGAGCGTCCAAGGCCAAAGGCGAAGCGACCGCACTCGTATTCTTGGACAGAGAAGCGAGCCAGGAAAGCGAGAACGGCGCGGAGGCAGAGAAGCCGCTTCGAAATAAAGATTTCGAAACGCGCGCACAGTCCGCGAGCAGTGGCCAGTGCATGGCACTTACGAGTTCGCAAGCGGGGAAGCTCTCGCAGAGACTTGACTCTTCCCCAGCGAGCGAGACGCGAAAGGACGCCGAGCAGCTTAGCCCGAACTACGAGCCGACCGTAAACTATCGCGGTAGGCTAGTGGAACCGCCAGCAACAGAACGGGATTGCGCGAAATCCTTCAGTGGAGAAACGCAGCCGGGCGACACGGAGAGTGCGTTGTCACCATTTTCCGATCAGCCGTTACGCGAAGACGAGCTCAAGGTCGAAGCGCTGCCGACAAGGCCGACAGAGAAATCCAGTCAACTCGTAGCGAGTGGCGTTGACAGAGACAGTACCGCCGTCTCGGAGAGCAATGGCGTACCTAAAGTAGATAACGCACTTGCTGAGACGTCCGATAGAGGGCCGTACGAGTCCGCTGATCGAGTTCAGGTGTCGGTCTCGGGTTCAACGATCTCGGCAGAACGCTCAGAATCAGCGGATGCCTCAGAGACGGCTTCCAACAGGATCGCGCCCAGTGCGCGAGCTAGCGAGGTTTCTCGTGAAAGTTTGGACGGCGAGGCTAGCCAGACGAAGCCGCTAGAGCCCCCGGAAACAGAAGGTGTTCCTTCGGGTGCGAGCTCTAACTCTGGCGATGTTGTGGCTAAGCCTGCGAGCGGGACACGAGAGACGAGCGAGCAACGAAGGCCGAGCGGCGAGCGGACCGAAAGCTCTGGCAGTAGCTTAGTGGAGCCGCCGACGGCCGAAGCGGGTTGCGTCATCCCCATCGGCAGGGAAACCCAGGTGGCCGAGCGTTGCGAGGCGAACTCGATGTTGTCCCCAGTTCGCGATGACTTGCTTGAAAGCAAGGTGGGACACTTTCACCCGCATTTCAGGCCAGTGGAGCGAAGACGCACAGGGCGAAAGCGAACGTTCGGAGCTTTCTGCTTTGAGCGGAAACGCAATTGCGAGGCATGCGTGCCTGCCGCTAGGTTGACCTTGAAGTCAGCTCCGCGCGATATTACGGGCGTCAGCTTTGCGAGGCTTGTATATGACCGGGGAAAGAGAACGCGTTTCAAGTAACGAAACTAGCCTGTGGGGAAGAGCTAGTTGTAACGCTGCGTTCTTCGTTTCCCCGTTCGGACAGCCCGTCCCGTCATGTTGAGCTTCGGTCTCAAAAGCGCGCCGTATTGCTTCTCCAAACTAACGGATCGGTGTTTCGTGGCCTGTCAGAGTACGCGCTGGGTAGGAGCAAGTAGAGCACTTGCGAGTCGTGCTGAGCAGGCTCAAAGCAGGCCTATCAGTCAAACAGTCAAAAGTGTCGAGCAAGTAGAGCACTTGCGAGTCGTGCTGAGCAGGCTCAAAGCAGGCCTATCAGTCAAACAGTCAAAAGTGTCACATAGGTTGCGCCGAAGTGACGTAACTAAGGCAGGTGGTTGTGGTAGCGCGGCCGACGAAGACCGTCAGTCGTTAAGTGGCCGCAGTCGTAAGCTATCGCTGACCAACGACTAAGTCAGAGGTAAGGACTTCTAGAGTTTGACTGGATAGGGCTAGACTTAAGTTAAAGATTACTCCACACTGGCTAGTCCGTTAGTGATGCTCTTAGAACGAGTCAGCCAGTTAAGGTGGAAAGGACACAAAGTAGGAGGACGCGTTTTAAGCGCTGAAACGAGCCTTGAGCGAGGAGCCAGTTCTAACGGTCCCCGGTTTTTCAAAAGGTTCGTTATTCAGTGCTATCGAGCGATTGTGGCATGGAAGCTGTACTATGCCAAGAGGATGCGAACGGCCGGGAACCGCCAGTTTGTACTTAAGTCGCAAGTTCACTTGCCGGGAAGAGGCTTACAGTAATTCTGGAAAGGAATGTGGCTGCATCGTGTGGGCAGTGCAGAAGTATGCGTGCTATGTAGCCGGTAACGCTAATGCAGACGCCCTAAGGCGGGCGCTCTTAGTGCTACATTCGTCCTCCCCGTGTCTTTCGTTTCGTTTCTTCATGAGCAGATTTTAGCGTAGCAGGTAGATGGGAGCAAAATTATCGCCCTCATTTACTGCCTCAGTTGATTATTTCCGCACCGCGTGATTTCAAGTAATCAACCTTAGTTATCATTTAAGTTCGTGTGTTACGTTCGACACTTAGTGTGAGTTCTTCCTTTAAGAGTTTTACGTCCCGCATGGGCCTCTTGGTGTAGAGGATCCAAATTGGGGATAGACACTTAGTTAGGAGAGTTTGTCACGCTTTGGAGTCTGGTGTTCTGACGGAGGACAGAGGGTGCTTGCTTGCGCTGGGTGGTGCCTGTTGTCGGTCGGTTCTTTGCAAGCTCCAGAACGATGAGCAACCGGTGCTGAGGACAGACCGGAAGAGCCGGACGAAGCTGGTCGAGACACCTGGGCAGCACGGCGAGGTACCTGTGATCCGGACCTGGCAGGTGGTACCTGTTCAAGGAGAGGAACTTGGTGGAGCCACCCTTTTCCTGGGGCACTGGAGGTGTACCTGGATGAGCCTGGCGAACGAGCGCGCCCAGCATCCGAGCCACGTGGAGGCAGCTCGTCTTCACGGCGCATTGTCTGGCGGCGGGGGTGCTGTTGTGCCAGAGCGCCTGGCCCAAAGGCGTTGCACGAGGCGACGCGCCGACAGCGAGGCTGAGTCACGCATCTCCCTTTGTCGCTGCGGCGCGGCCGACTCCTGCATCTCGAAACGCTGCGGCGCGGCTGAATCCCTCAGCGGAGAACGACCCAAACAAGGGCATGTCGCTACGCCCGGAGGCGAGGTCACGGAGACGGCGGCGGCATCGCTCTCCCTTTCCCCATTGGCGGCGCAGCTGACTCACCGCTTCGCTACCATTCGTCGGAATTCAAACTTCAGGCAGCGAGAGCCCTGATTGGAGCATTTCGAACTTCTTGGGGCCACAACGAACTCCCGGGCTATAAAAGAAGCCCGGAGGCTCTCATCGTCGGCTTTTCCTCGGCGGCTTCTCTCCGGCACCAGTCTCTTCGGAAGCACCGAGTGAAAGGGTGCTGTCGCCTTTGTGCGAGTTATGTAACGTTTGCTTACCTTGTACATACTGTATATAAATGTTACTTTAAGTTTTCGTCGGCTCGAGAACTTCTTCGCTCGGCTCTGCGCCGCGTCGATAGCGGACGGAGCAAGGCAACATCGCTACACCGGTGACTGCGCTCGGGTGGCCAGTCGCAACAGCGGAGACAGCGTCGGGATGGCTGATTCCCAACCTCGGTGACGAGCAGGAAGGCGAGTCACAACCTTGGCGACCGCCCTGGGATAGTCTTTCCCAACAGTGGTGCGAGCGGTGGGATAGTCTTTCCCAACCTTGGAGGCTGCGGTGAGAGGGCCCAGTCCCAACAGTGGTGGCAGCGGTGGGATCGTCATTTCCCAACAACGCGTAGAGGGAACGAGAAAGATTTCGAAACGAAGCTCTGCTAGCCCGTTAAGAAATACTACCATTTAGACAACTGCGACTACGAGCTGAACTTTAGCGTCGGTCGCGAAAGAACACGGACTGCAATAAATACCCTGTGGATTTCCTGGCATTCGCTGAGGGGATACACCACAACATAAGTCGCGCCCTGCAAACGGCCATCATATTCCCCACGACGACAGGTTGTACCGATCGTGTGTTCATTTGGCGTGATTCGGCGTGTGAAAACGTGGCTTCGTTCTGCCGTGTCCGACAACCATCGCTCTTGAATTGCCATGCTTCAGCTGCACCGTGAAAATAATTGGAGAGGCAAAGAGCATTCACAGAGATAACCATTTTGTGATGCGAGCACCTGTAGAATTAAGAATTCGAGCACCTGTAGAGTACCATTTTTAAAGTGAAAGCTTTCTTAGTGGTACCGATGGAGTTCTGTAAAAAAAAAAACTAATGCGTTTCCCCATAGACCAACCGGTCTGTGGTATGGGGAAAGTGAATAGCTCTGATAAGATCTCTGGACACATGGCGCGTGCGTGCATGGTTTTTTGGTCGGTGCGAAACGATTGTTTAAAAACGTGTGCCTTCGATGGTTCTGTTTAATAAAATGTTGCCATAGTGGTTTCGTATTGTGACCTATCACTTTTAATAAATATTTTAAAACTTAACCCTTGAAAGTTTTAATTCTTTAAAAAACTTAAGAACAGTAACCAGCCTTCTTCGTTATATCCCTTAATGATGTGGAATGTTTCTTACAATATTTTTACCTTCCCCCCTCCTACGAGGTGCTACGGATTTGCCCCCTCAAGACAAAATCCTGGCGACGCCCATTGGTCTAAGTGACGTTTTAATCTTGCAGTTTGTGCCTATTAATGACTAATCGACCCAAGATACATGTCCAAGCGATGAGACGGCTAAGCGTGAAGTCCGAATCACGTTTTGAACGGCGTGACCACGTGTTAAATAGCTCATACATCGGGACGTTCGTTCGGAAGACAAATGAAGCCTCGCGAGTTTTTGTTCTCGACCATAAAAAAATACACATCTAACCCTAGTCATATGAGCTTCGCTTAATATTGAGATGTAAAAAGGTTGGCTGATGATTACGATACTGTTTAATGCAAAATTTTAGCGCAGCGCGAACTGCAGCCTTCTCGGCGACGGCGCATACCTTCTACGTCTCAGGAAGTCATCGTGTCATCAGCGAACGTGCGATACTCTGGCATTATCTCGTAGCGCGTCTCCGCCATCTCTTAAGGCCCCGTCGGCATACCGCCCTTCCCTTCACCTTTCGCCATACTCTCCTCCTTCGCTTTATCTTGGGTGTCCTCTTCACTGTTACAAAGAGGCTGACGGCGAGGAATGACGCGAAACCGCAGGAGCTGGCACTCAGAAGCTGCGCTCTAAAAGAACGTGGAATGTACTTCAGAAACCTTCAGTCCCATGTAAGACACACTAGCTTATCACTTCTGTTACTTAAGAGGTGGGTACAAT
Organism: Haemaphysalis longicornis; assembly: GCF_048455015.1. Taxonomy (NCBI): domain Eukaryota; kingdom Metazoa; phylum Arthropoda; class Arachnida; order Ixodida; family Ixodidae; genus Haemaphysalis; species Haemaphysalis longicornis. The sequence goes on along the minus strand of NW_027526203.1, from coordinate 418,212,255 downwards.
CAATGCAGGCTTCCAGTAATGATCTAGGAGCCAGGTGTTTGCATTCTTTTACGAAGCACCAATCCCGATTGATAATTGAAATACGTTCGAAGAAGCAGCCATGAAAAAGAACATGCCACGAGTACACCCAAGGGTTTCACGCGAGAAGCGTGGGCCGGGAAACAAATTACGGTAACTCCTTATTCCAGTCTCTCCTTAAATGACAAAACGTGGCATGACGTCACTCGTGACAATCCTCATCCTCATATAAAAACGAAAATGCTCAATATAGCCCATAAGAAATAAGCAAACTCAAGCAAACTCAATAGGGGGGCCAATCATAAATTGCTTGGGCAGCTCCCCTCATAGCCATCTGGCGTATTTCTGGTTATTTTCTGGTGTTGTGAATACTCCATCTCTCACACCTTTTACCCTTTGAGCTAAGTTCGAAGCTCTTCAAACTTATTTCACTTTCTGTGAGTAGAACCAGCAAACTTTTTGGGTTGATGACAATAAGTGAAGTCTTGTTAGGCTCTGAGAGTCGGTTGTCTTCATCATTACCTAGTCATCATGATTAAAGACATTTGGCTTGTTTTTGCAGATGATGCGGCACGTGAGGAAAAAGCCGGTGACCGTGCGAGGCAATGCTGTTCTGATTTGAACTTCACATTTCCGGAAACGGAAGAGGAACCCGCCGAGGATCCAACACACTCATTAAAGGAGCGGGTTCCTCCCCACGACGCCCGGCCGCCGCAGCTGCTTACCGTCCGCCAGTCGTCCCTCAACTACTTGATGCGCCCTTACCAGAGACCGTACCCCGTCGTCTATAGAAGACCACTTACGAGGCCAACGGTTCCGTTGGCATTGACTGTCCCTCCCCCTAGGTCTGGCGGCGACAGGAACGGAAGCTTGGGCGTAGGTCCCGTGAGGGCGGTCGGAGCTGTAAGCATGCCCCTCTACCCTCGTTTCATGTACGGCAGCCCGTACTACCGGCCCCACTACCACCACGTCTACAGGGGGGCCGCGATCGCACCGATCACTGCAGGGGGCTTTGCGTACCCGTATCCAACGCATACCGGCCTTCAGCCACCCTCCCATGTGACCGTGCCCGTGTTCATTAACGTCGGCGCTGGAAGCATCCCGGCCGAATACCAGCCAGGAAGCCAAGGGGGCGTTGGCTTCTGGCCCGCAGTCGGAGCAGCCCCGCTCAAGGCGCCTTTTGCGGGAGCAGCGAGCCCTGTCCACCGGAACGCCACGACGAACTTGTGAACGCCGTTGCAATTCTAGCTGTACCATCCTCATGTGAACTACCGGAACGGAACTACGGGCCTTGTAAAGTACAGCGGCGGTGTCGGCGTTGATTTTACAGGTTCTCTCACCGGGAACGTTATGTATAGACATTATATTTCCCTGGTATCATCTTTCATTAGGTATTACAGTCTCTTTCCTCGTGTTTTTGTGCGTTCAAACTTAATTTATACGAATAATAAATGCTTTTGGTTTATCTCAACGCTACGAAGTCGTGTCACGAGCCATTTCTTTCACGACGAAGAATCCCATACCGCCACTCGACGTTCGCTGGAAATCCTCAGGTAAGAAAGTGTAAAATCAGAGCTCTTCCACCCTGTAAAGGGGGAAGTCCAGCGAACCTGGAGCTCTGGTAGGATCCAGTATGCTGACGCTAGCTATATGGTATACATAGGCTTGTTCGTTTTCGGGTCTTATGTGGTTTTCTAAAATGGGGGGGTAAAAATCGGGTGCTATTTTTTTATGATAATCAGAGAGAAATCAGGTTTTTTTTTAAAAAGCGATTCCGAAATTCGGGTTCTTCTCGGGTTAAATATACAGATATACTAAGTAATACTCAGCTTATTTTGTCAGGAGGTATGACGAGCTTCCCAACTCTAACACGTTGAAATCAGTGTTTGTTTCAAGCTATCAGGGTTTTCTAGCAAATACTCTCCGAAATTTGACGTTTGTTTGGAAATGGGTCAGTAATGATGACAGTAAAGAGGATTGATAGCTTCCAAGAAATGAAACATTTTATTCACGAAAAGCTCGTCATCGATTCTTTTACACATCTTTGTTTACATATGCTACCATCTGCATGCGCAACAATTCGGTCTCCATTCAAGACTTGTCCAATCGTTGAACATATCTCAGCGGGGGAGAAAGTTCTTTTGACATCGCGGCTTCCATTAGCTAGGCCCAACAATGTCAGTGCCGCATTTGCCAGCCTGGAATAGCTAGCGGTAGAGCCATGGCAATACTCAATGAATTCGGAAGACTTTTTTTTTTTTTTTTTTTGTAGGGTTCGCTTCCAGCAAATATTTGTTGTGATCGGTGGACCATCAGCGCACGATTGCGGAGATCGCTGCTTTAAAAAGGTCTAATTCGGGGAGAAATCGGGTTAAACCCGATTCTCCTGAAACATGTTCGGAGTGTAAAATTTGGGTAAAATGGGTTTTTACCCGAAAACGAACAACCCTAAGTACACATAGCTTGCACTGACGCCACTGTAGCGGACATCATAGAACACTGCTTGCATGGTTGAAGGCATTGAACTTATCTGCCGCTGTTATCACGAGAAGCGCCGTGAAAGCTGAATGCAGTACTCGGGAAAGGGCTGTGGTGACGTCACATGCAAGCTATGTATTGGGGATTTGCAATGTTGAATAATAAAGAGAGTAGCGTGGTCCCACGGCACAGATTAACGGCACACACGATTGGTGGGTAGAGACATCGACGTTTTTATTATTATAGTGCGGCTATGCCAATCAGGGCGCAGGTTCAAGGGTGCCGCACAGGTGGCCGCCGAAGAGCGTGCGACATTGAGCAATGTCAGTGGGGAGAGACGGCGCTCGTGGCGAGGAGTACACACGACGCGAGAAAGAGGCGGCGGCGGTGGAGAGGAGTACGAGGTGGTGCTGCAACCGTAGTGTCCTAAGTAGATGGCCATGCTTCACTGTGCAAGAGACCATGTGAAAAAGCCAGCTTTCAAAGACCAACCTTACACCGATACCCTTAAAGTCGGTTTCACCTCTAAAAGGAAGTGCATTGCTGGGAAGACATTTTCAGGGTTAATGTAAGGCGTCTTGTATCAAAATAGGGAGGCCCTAGGACATTTTGTTATTCTCTATGAAGTTTTTCGGTGAGCTGAAAATTGTTGGTCTACATTGGGTCTGTCTCCGGAGAATATCTCCTGTATCCTAGCCCTGTGCAGCTTCGCTGTAAAAACTGTTGCTTTTCTTGGAAAACACTAACCGAAAGCTTCAGGCAGATGTAGGGGATTGTAGTATGTCTATCCAGTGCGCATCTTTAAGGCGCAGATAACGCTCATATTTCCGCGCTCTACCTCTCGGTTTTTTCGCTCTAAGACCAGGGGAATAGTCGCGAAAACGGGGGGGGGGTGTAGGACAAAGCGACAAAGCTGTATATTCTGTGGGGTAGGGGGGGGGGGGGGGGGGGGGCTTTGCGGAGCGTCAACAACTGGAGAAAAATTGTTGTTGACTCGTCGAACACGAAAGTGAAATGTGCAGCGAAATGTGCAGCTGAGCATGATTTCCGGGTCGGCGGCTGTCTTGTGGGTGTGCTTGGTGAGTGACGTCCTGCTGGAGGGTCGCTTCGGCAAAGGTGTGCGCGCGTCATTTCCGTGACAGTAATGACGACACTCAAATGTTTGTGTATCCCGGAATACAACACTTTCGTGTTAAAATAAAGCCTGTGCCCGCCGCCGCCATATCCCAGGAATACGATTGGCTACCCACACTCCGTTTTGGCATCCATAGGGTGTTGCTTTTTGGAGTTTTCTAAAGTTAGCCACTCGCATCAGCAGAATCTGCTCAGAGGTATGACTTTGAAGCGCTCTTTCTTCTTATAAAGGCATATTTAGGCAAGTCCGCTCATTCTTTTGCGCATGCAGAATCGTTTAATTTCTTCCGCTTTGTCAGCATGCCACGGTGGACTCTATCCACTGCCTGGTAGATAAGCCGAAAGCCTCGGCACTACGTTATTAATTACAGTCGGATAGACGAAATGCATCAGGTATTTACTGGACATTACTTTCGGCTATGATTCGAAACCTGCAAATTCTGTTGCGGAGAAGCAGCTTGAGAAGTGAGAAAGAGGGGGGGGGGGGGGGGGGGGGTACGGGGTACGGGAATGGTGCGGGGCCATGGCAGGCCCTGCATTTTGCACGCCTTGTCAGCTGGCGCAGAGTAAGCGTGCAGCGTCGGCTCACAGCCCGCTTCGCAAGGCTGTTTTCATGCGAAAACATTCTGTTCGTCTGTTTTGCTATTCGTAACGTGGGACACGCAATGAATGTCCTTTCAATGTTCGTTCCAAAGAAGCGTATGAGTGCCTTCTTCGCATTAGGCTGTGATGACGGCGACAGGCAGTGACGTAAGATCTCTTCGTACAGCGGCCAGTGAGGGTCAAGGTTGCACAGAGTTGGCGAGAGCGGCCTTCTCTCCGATAAAGAAGGGGGGGGGGGGGGGGCGCTCACATAAATTGATGACGAACTTTACCGTGGAGGCAGGAACCAGATCGCTTATTATTTTAAGTGGTATTGAATTTGCCAAAAGCAGTCCAACCACTACGTAACGATGGTAGCAGCAGTATTGCGAGTTTGGTTAATGGGCAACTTCGTACCTCTGAAGACAAAGTAGCGCTAAAGTAGACACTGCAGCAGAAACTGCGGACAGTACGAACAGGACAGCGCCAATTTCGTCTCCCTTTCTGCGTATTTTATCCACGTCACTGCTCCCTTTCCTTGAAAGAGGAAATACGCAGTGCCTTGAAGGCCGGGGTAAAGGTCTTTAGTCCTTTACAAAAAAAGCAAAAGGGGCTTTATGCGCTAATCGTTTTTTATGCTACATCACGATTACTTGGTGTTGTCAAAAAACGCAAATTTCTCCTCTTACCTATCCTAAAAAACCGACAATTATACTAGACACCCCGGGCCCCCCAACATACGCTACGATGACAGGTCGCATCTTTTCGCAATGTTGGCATGCTCTCTACCTTTGCAAAGGACACTTAAATGGCCGATCATTCCCACAAGAAGCGCCAAGTAGGCAGATGATGGGGCCAATTTGTACGATTTCACGCGGAAATTGAAATCCGCTCATGAACGTTTTACACTGCGTAATGAATAGCGCGCACTAATGCAAGCATGACTCCTTGCATTGTGTGATGTGACAGTGCCTGCACAATTTTTGAGTCAAATCGCATGATACGCTTTGTTACCCGGCAGATTTCCTTGTTTGAACGCAACCGTTAGTCATTGTGGTGCATTCTGGTGAAGGGAGGGAGATGCAATGGAATTTTTTAGTGTGCAGGAGTGTACCAATTTACTCAGCCTATACAGTTGTGGTTTTGCCGTATACGTCTCATGTTTTCTTGCGCACTCCTTCCAGGTGGGATGCATATACGTTGAAGTTTAGAAGAAGACTGGAATTGCTGAGTTGACCAAACAGTGCACCACAGCCAAAAAGATACGAGGGGGGGGGGAGAAGGAGGCAGAGAGAGAGAGAGAGAGAGAGAGAGAGAGAGAGAGAGAGAGAGAGAGAGAGAGAGAGAGAGAGAGAGAGAGAGAGAGAGAGAGAGAGAGAGAGAGAGAGAGAGAGAGAGGGAGGGAGGGAGGGAGGGAGGGGGGGGGGGGAAGGGTCAGCAGAGCCCGAAAACACAGGTTGCATTCCGAGTAAATGTATTCTTGGCCTTTTCTGGGGCCAGTAATTTTTTTTTCTCTTTCTCATATGTCTCTTTCTCGTATATTATCTCTGCTTCTAAGGCGGCGTTTTAACTGTGTAGACAAAACACTCGCCTCAGTTTACGCGATTGTCAATAAAATGGGGTCAATGCAGTGTATCTCGAGGTGAAAGTGTTTTGCTTCACGCTACCCAGAACTTTTCCTTTTTTGCGCTCAACGTCGGACACGAGTTTTTCTCTTTCTCCGTTGCCCTCATTTCGAACGCCGCTGATTCAACACGACGGGCGGTCGGACGCTGGTTCCCTGTTGACTCACCCTCCCTCCCGGCAGGATTGACTGGAAAGGAAAGCTCGCCTTGTTTATTCAGACACCTGCATGAGTGTAGAGCACCGCACAACTGTGCCATTTTTTTCCCGGCTGTTTGCCTTGCACAAGGCGACATCCAGTACCCTCGAAAAGAGCAATGATGCTTCATATCTGATGCCTGGAGCAGTTCTCAGTGAGGCGATACTTGGGTCTCCATCTTTTTTTTTTCATAGAATCAGTTGGGCATCCCTCCCGGAGCTTTTGGCCCATTTCTGCCCTATTAGCTCCATCGAACGTGCAGCTATGAAAAGCTTTCGCATACCTTTTTACGAGTCAGCTTTAGCGTTCCTGCTGACCTGCCTGGTTTTGCAGACGAGTAAGTGCGCTTTTAAGGCAACGAGCAATGTCTGAAAGTCTGACAATGTTAGATTTATAACACATATAATACATCAATCAATCACCGCACGTTAGTTATTGAAGTTGTATCACGCAAGAGTTATTAAGATGGGTAATTATTTATCTAACGTTACATTTTTAGGTATGAGCAATATTCAACGAGAAACTTAAAGAGCATAGTTTTATAAAATGCAATTTGCAATGCGATAAGAACAACTTGTGTGGAATACTCATCATGAATGTACGATGAAAATCGAGTACTTGTTCCTAATTTGAAATCTCTTGTTTCCTGCTTCATTGGTACACTAGCGCTACTTCAGAATGAAGATGCCCGATTTATTGCAACAAAACACACATGCCCATTGACGATAAAACTGAAATCAAAGCATTGCTCGATGTAGCACTGCTTCAGTAGTAGAGGCCGTTATAGGGCTCGTGTGTGCTCTATCATGCCCTTCCTCCGTTGGCTACCTTAGATGCCACACCAACCAGATGCATTTTTCTTGATTTGAGTATACGTTAAGAGTGCCGTTTAATGGCCGCACTAGACTACTTCTCCACGCATCGTTTCTGCTCGTCGTTCGTCGCTGGAAAAGTCTTCTCACAGACGCAGCATCCATCACGATAACTGAGTTGCTGTTCAAATAGTGCAGCCTTTTTACACTGAACGGTTACGTTAAACGCATAGAGATATGTCGAGATTTTTGAAATTTGTTTAATTGATTGTTTTTACGAGATTTTTTTATGCAGTGTCTTTACACAATTATTGGACACTTTTATAGAAGTATTGTAATGAGCACGCAAAACTGACTGCCTGTTTTTTCAGTACTCACATGATGATTTTACTTTGTCTCAAATTTTTACGGCCACTAATATTTGTGGGCTCTTCCATGACGAGCCTACCGTTACGCCGTATGTTAGAACAATCAAACACTAAACTTTTCGGCCCTGGGCGCAGTTTGCAGGATGTCCAGAGAGTCCCCAATAGCTCTTCGTCCTTCCTCCATTGTATATCTGTATATCTGTATTGTTCTGAAAAGAAAAACATGGTTGTCTGGAATGGCACGTTTAAATGTAACAGCGCGGCCATCGATAAAAGGCAAAAGAAGTGTTTGTTCATCCTTACACAGCACTTCCCTCGCGAGCCTCGTTCTCGTGATTAAGGACAGCTGAACTCGCGAGTGCTGCACTGTCTAAAGGCTAGGCGAGCTCAATCTGGACGTATAATACTTCTTAAACTAATCCACGGATAATTTAGCTGTGTTGAACTTCTCACTCAGCTGCAGCCTGCCGTCCCTCTTAAAACCGCAACGAAGTACCACTTTTTTGTACTTTCAACTCCTGTAACGTGCACTGTCCCTTGTTCTGGCTGTAGAGCACTTGTAACTTATATTCTGCAGATATGGATATTTTCAACAGCTCACTTTATCTGTTCAGTTCAGACACTTGCCCTTGTTCACCGGCGCCTTGTCATCCACCATGCACTTTCGATGCTTGTTGTGTGTGTGTTTTTTTTTTGTTTACACGAATATTGAGCTCTATGCTGCACACCTGATTAGCCTGACGCATGCGCTCGGCGTCTTAGGCGCGAACTGCTGGGTCCTGCCTGGGTTTTTTGTTTGCGACACGAAATTTTCCGACCAACTAAAGGCTAACAGCTCCGCTGTAAAAAGAGACGGGAAGTGCATGTACAAGTGGTAACAGAACCAATTTAAAGATTATAATGCAGAGAAAGTGGTGCGTACGTACTTGCTGCCAGCTTTCTTGGTATAAGACACTTCAATTATGCCGTTTTGGTACTTCCTCTATGTTGCACTCACCCGAAAACTTCTGCACTCTAGTAGCCTTGTGCATGGGCTCTGCGCGGTTGAGCAATTTTTACGCACACAATTTCTGCAATAACCATTGTGGTAAAAAGTTAATTTTGTTGAATTCTGAATAATGAAAAGTCGTCTATTAGTACGGTTCGTGTGTGTGTGTGTGTGTGTGTGTGTGTGTGTGTGTGTGTGTGTGTGTGTGTGTGTGTGTGTGTGCGTGCGTGCGTGCGTGCGTGCGTGCGTGCGTGTCCGTGCGTGCGTGTGCGTGCGTGTCCGTGTGTGCGTGTGCGTGCGTGCAATTGTGAATGCGTGCGCGCACGCACACACACAGTGTATACAGATCGTCATTATTAGTATTCGCCCCTCTGATCAAAATGATTTTTAGTTTACCCGAATTGTGATAAAATATGATCACGGGTGTTCGTGGCAGCGTAGAACTCGCTCTTCTCCTTTTGACCATACGGCCATGAGCGTTTCATCGGGTTAGCGTAAGTTCAATACTTGAAGAGTGACAGAAGTATACATATATCTTATTAATGTTTTTACTGTTACCTTTGACTTTTCTTAAGGCTCATAGGAGTCATGCCCTACTCTTTGCTACTGTACTTTATACTCCTTACTTTTAATTTTTGCCCCCGCTTTTATTTGTTTTCTTTTCTGTTTGTATAGGTGCTGCTCCCCTAGGACTAAATGAGAAGGATCTTTTCCGTACTTCGGACCAGGAGACAACCATGAATTCGAACTTGCGCTTGACGGACCGGGTTCCCAAAACTAGTCTTGGCCACGGTGGTGGCATTGTCGCCCCTAACCCGAAGCCCCAGAAAGGTTCCCCGCCGAGAAAGCGAGGAAGTTTCAACTACCCGAAGCCACCGAAATTTCAGAGCTTTCCAGCTGTTCCATCTCTGTTTAGTGACGCCTACATGCCGGGTTCATTCAACTTGCAGATTCTGGACAAAATTCCTATGCCATGGGTCCCCAAACGCTCAGAGAGTGATACTAGGTCACCCTTCTGGCATGGTGTATACGTCGTACTCCCCGGAGGGTCGCGAAACATGACAGGTAGGCACTGGTGCTGGAGCTTCGTTTGGCCTCCCGAAGGAATAAGCCGGCAAAGCCGCCCTCTACAAAAAAGCCACGTGGCACGACTATAAGGCCCAGTGCAGCACCTCCGCAAGGACCTGGGGAGCCTACAACCGATTCGCCAGCGCCCACCGAAGTCCCAAGCGAGACACCACCACGCCCAGAAACTGTGGTGCCTCCTTCCTCCACAACGAAACCAGAAGTTGAAGGTACAGAAAACGGAATCTCAACCAGCCTTACGGAAGACGCTAGAACACCCTCGACAGCATCACGCCCTGAAGCTACGGTCGCCCCTTCCTCCACAAAGCCAGATGAAGGTGAAGCCACAGAAAACAGCATACCACCCAGCTTTACGGAAGAAGAGAGGCGCCTCCAACGGAATCGACAGCAACCATGCTTAGCACACGTCCCACATCAACTGTAGAGTCGACGATCGGATCAGCTGACACCACTGGCCCTTTTTCTGAGAGCACTGACGGGACTGAGACTGGACCTACTAACACGGACCTGACGCCACCTACGGCTGCAACAACAGAACCGTCTGTGACAACAGAAGTGTTGTCCACAACTGAAAGCTCGTCCGATGCATCAGGAGTTGAGGCGGAAACGCCACCTCCGACTTCTTCAACAGCCGCCACAGAAGTCTCGAGTACGGAGGCCGGGGCGCCTTCCGCTGACCCGTCGCTCAACGAAGTCCGCCCACCCAGCGCCCTGAGTCCGAGTGATGTCGAAAACGGGAGAGCGGTGGCAGATGTGAGCAATTTTACTGTTATATCTCCGGGTGTAATAAAAGACGCCTGAAGAAAAATTTATATTCACTTTTATTACGTTGTATATATCACGACCCCCAACATGAAAAGCAGTGGTATTAGCGTTGTTGTTAATAATGTATGTTGCTAAGAAAGTCCCGAAGATAGATCTAGTAATTACTTTATTAATCGAAAGAGGTCGCCAGCTTCCTTGAGGAGGGGGGGACGAAGGGTGTAGGGGAAGGTAAAACGTCTCAAAAATTCACAAGTTCATATTAAAAAAACGTTCTTAATGCTCAAGTTCATTCCTCACTGGCAGGTTTCACATGGCCTTTTACGCAGGAGCTGCGTCAATCATGAGGCAAAGAGGTCATTGCGCCATTACACCAAAAAAGGAAGGGTCCATTCGTACTCCCGGCAGGTGGGCTGCCTCTGATGCGGGTGGGTAGCCACTGGTTAGGAGTCGCATTCGATCATCGTGAAAATTAGCGCGCTTCCAAAGTAAATAGAAAACAGATCAGGAACTGCACGTCTCTTCTATCGATACATCTTTTTATTCGCGTCGACAGGATGGAAACGTCGTAGTCATTGATTGGCTTATAGCTGTGGAAAAAACATGGAAGCTCGACATGATAAAAACAAGACTGAAGAGTATTGCATGAAAAAGGGGCTGCAATTAGCGCACTGGCTTTTTGAAGGTAAAATATGACTTCTCAGAGAAATCAGCATGAAAAGGAAAGAAAAATCAATGCTATACACTCCCAGAGCACCTGTTCGCCTCACATAAACGGTGCACTGGGACATCAAAACTCATGACCCATTGGTTTAAGATGCTGGCTGGCAGCAGACTTGAGCACTGAATTTAGGCACGTTCTTGCGTCCGTATCGAGGAAAAGCAACAGAATACAAATAAAATAGAAATATATCCTTCTGATACAAATAACTGCGATGGCCATTTGGTGGCATTTAGAGCTCTTGTCAATGCCTGGGTAGAATTCCGTGTCTGTTGTCGATTAACATTTGGCTACAATACTGTTGTTTAAGTAGGAAAACTGCGGCTCAGAACTTCGGGTCATTTTGGGCTACAGTAACTGCATAATAAAACCATAAGAGCACAATTTCCTGCTGTATACATCCGCGTTTCTCGACCTGTGATCATTGTTCTAGCGGAGTAGAATTATACTTTCAGATCACTTGGAGACTCGTAAAGTAGACTAACGGCTTCCTGTCCTGTATATAGGGCCCTCATTAGATTCGGGGAGCCTTCAAATGAAGTCAGTGACTGGACTACACAGCAGCGGCAAGAGCTAAGTCACTCTCCCGTGACGCTGTGCTGCTTCTATTTCCTTCATGATGGGGACTTTTCACCAAGTCCGGACTTTTCATCTTGTCTTCGGAATACTGACAAGTACTAGCAATGCAACAAACACAGGTACGTTACCAGTGAAAGTGGTATTGGTTGGAAATTATCATTCTAGGCGCTGGTTTAAGATAGGATTAGAATCCTCGAGAATAGCGCACATTTGGCAAAAGCTTTGTGAAATCACTTTTAATCAATGACGTTTCGTGCGGGGAACTTTGCCTCTATCGGGGAATTTTCCGCTGTAATTTTGGCCGAAAGGGAAAAAGGTAATATTTAACAAATGCAGGGAATTTAATGAGTCTTGGAGTTAACAGGAAAAATAATGTCGTTAAACTGGACCTGGCATCATTTATTACTTCGTTTGCTTTTAAAAAGTCCCTTACACTTCGTCGGATGTGTGTTCAAATATCCACAGTCGTGCTCGCGCAAGCTACAAGCATCCCAGACCACTTCCAATCCGGTTCGTAAAACAGGAAGGAGAAGAGAGGGAAGAATACTCCATGCGAATGATCTAGTAAAGCGTGAAGCTGCGGCGGGTAAAGGGCAAAGACTTGTTCGCATATACTCCTGAGCAATACACAGAAGAGTATATCGGGTGTGCCTTAGTCCACGTGCTGTCAGCAAGAGTTGGCGCCCGCGTTCCTCGCGCTGAACTAAAATTACCTCAATTACCCAACAATGTCGTGGTTTTTTTCATACGGGCAGCTTTAACTTAGAGCTTTAGCATGCAAAGTAAGCATGCTGCTTGGTACAAAACGTGAAATGCATATTAAAATGCTGCTGAGAGGCAGATATAGTGGAAAATTTAGTTAACGCTGAAACTGTGGTTCTCTGAGCGGCATCTGCGCCCGGAAGGCCACGTAAAGTAGACATAGGTGGCCCTGACCTGCGCCCACAACCAAACAGGAATCCACGTAAACATCTATCCGATACAAAATGAGAACGCAGGAAAATTTGCCGGGAATTTTTGAAAAACCTTCTGGGGAAATGCTACAACATAGGGGATTTCTGAAGCTAGAAATGGGAATTTTTATTCCCAGAAGCGAACATCACTACTTTTTTTGTGGCATTTTAAACCTTAGACCTTTCTGTCGAAATGCAATACCCTTACTGGCTAGCTCTGATTTGTTACTACTCAGTGAATACGCCCGCTCATATAAACATAATTCCTTGGGCTTTTATTGGAAACGTTCTATTTATCGTCCTATGCATGTCGATTCTGCAACTCTGCAGGACGTCTCTTCTGAGAATGCTATTAATTATGAGTGTGAAGTGAGCTTCGAATTTTTCCCCTTCAAGTTTTCGCAATGGTGTGCTCTATTGGGAAAGGGAAACTAAATACAAAAACACTAAACTCGATTGCAGGTTCTTAGCATTTCGTTGGTATCTTTGAGTGGCAAGGAATGAAATCAATATGAAGCCATTCGTTAGGCTTCAAATCAAAGCCAGGTGATTTATTTATTCTTGTTTGGTGAGCAACCCCTCCAGTTTGTTTTTACGAAATCGCAAGAATATAAAATGCTTTCTTTTTATGCATTTTCACGCTGTATGGTACTCCCTAAAAAATCACCATGGGTGGGCTTCCCCACAACACCCCAAGCGGCCAATCAGCCGGCCCAAAATATGCGAAGAGCGCGAATGACAAGGGCAATTATTCGATAAGCATGAAAAAATACAATCTTCGCTGTGACAACAGCGCGTTGTCCCAGCGAAGATTGTATTTTTTCACTCTAAATACATGATTGGCCTTGTCATTCGCCAATTTCGCATATTTGGGCCCGCTGATTGCCCGTTCTAGAGCATGGTGGTTAAGCCTACCAGCGGCGATTTCTTAGGGTCTAGAGCTGTATTAATACGCTTATTAGCTTGCACGACACAAAAAAAAGTTTGATCATACGGGAGAAAGAAAAGAGAAGATGACGATAGAGCTTAGGTATGATCATGGGCCCTCTTGGGATTCCCTTCTTCTCCTCATTTTTCTTTCCTTTCTCACATTCTAGTGGTTTCACGCAGCTCCCGTTTAGTGCAAGTGGACGTTTAACGCAAAACAGGCGCGTTAGCCGGGACCCCATAATTATACAGTACGACGAGCACTTACGTATCTCCCAGCTTCGCACTCACTAAAAATACGGAATTCAGCCTTATATGTTCCCTGAACTCGCGCACAGCTGAATTCAACGCATGTGTAGTATATAACTCCGAGGAAGTTTTTGTTTCTGTTGCTTTTTTCTCCCCTTTCAGACCTGCAGCAAGGCGGTGGTTTGGTGAGGACACCTACAGCTTCAAAGAATGGGAGGTTTCAAGCTGACGCGAACCCACCAGAACTCCGCAAGATAGTCCCAATAACTGTCCGCGGCTCTGAGATGCATCCCTTGATAAGGAGGTCAAAACTTACCGAAACAGCCTACTTAGAAAAAGAGCTATCCTACCGTTTTTTCGTCAGTTACGTAAAAGCGATGGATTTTCCTCCTGAAAAATACTTGAAGGCACCACCAAATAGCCAGTCGGAAGATTATGGGGGAGCCTCTTCCGAGGTGGGAAGGAATCGCTCCAGAAGAGAGGCCGGGAACGCGGTGTTAAAACGAAAAAAGCGTTTCATTTGGCCTTTGTTGGCTCTTAGCTGGCTCGCGTGGCCCTACGCCGCGTACTCTGGCCTCTACGGCTACTACGGATTGTACTCGCCTTTCTACTACTATTACCCGTACTACACTTACGCGTACGGCTATTATCCGTACAGATTCGTCATCAATCCCGTTTACGTGAACCCGGTTCAACCGGCAGGCGCTACCCCTGCGCCCCCTGCGGCAACTAAATGACAGTACTTGTCGGGTAAATCTGCGATTAGAGGAAACAAGGATAAAATAAAAATCGGCTTGTAAAATACATCAAACTGGTGAAATTACTGAACTACGTGTGAGACCCTTTTGCACGCACTTCCAACTTCGACGTCACCAATTTTCGGGAGCGCAAAGCTCGCTTGTCTCTGTTCACGGCGCAATGGGCTCTCGTGCATGATGGAGAAGATATAAACAGAAAATATGGCGCCACGTGCGCTTAGTTATAAAGGTTTGCGGCAACTTTTAAAGACAAAACGTATGACTGGCGCGTGAAAGTTCATCATATTACTCCAACCAAATAAACCCGTCAAGTCCTGCGGTGATCCAGCCGTCCGGAGTTTATTGCTGCTACGCGATCAAAGAAAAAATTCTTGCGTATCCCGTCGCTGTGTTCAGAAGGAAAATTTAATGAATAGCGCTGCCAGACATTGGAACTTCACTCCAGGCACATGTAACTTCAATCCGCAGTGTGACACCATAATGCAAAACGTAATACATGCTCTTATTGCGCAATATTACAGTCACAAACCCCATTACTGGAGCCACATTGTATGCTCGGCCAAGCGAGTGGCCTACTTTGCCCCTTTGAAAGCACTTATTAGCCCTTTAGTTTCGTTGTGGTTGAGAAAGATCCCTGAGTGGGGAAGACGTTTCCATAAATGGAAATTGCTTCATGATCGTGATCGGGGCTACAGCTTAGCCCTCCCTCCCCCCTTCCCTCTTTTTTTTGTTTTCATCTAAACCTACAACCACGGTAACTTGCCCACAAACTGCCTCCGTAGCTCTACAAGCCACAGCGTTAATATGAACTTAATGAAAGGTGCGAAGCGTGGCCTGAGTTCAGGTCTAATCCTCGACGGAAGTGTCTCCATAAACCGCAGGAAATTTACCACCCGCGCAGCCCTGCATGTCTTGCATTCTATTTTGCTACCTTTCACTGCAAGGTGAGTGAAAATGGCAAACGTGTTTTCTTTTTAATGTGCGGCAGCAGTCATATACGTTCCTGCAGCATGAGCAGATCGGGGCGGGGCATAGCCTTCGGCGTCTTCAAACTGGCAGCAGTGGCTCGTAGCGACCAAGGACGAGCATACGGTGCATTTAAATTTAGCGTACGCTGCATACTTAAAGGGACACTGAAGTGAATTTGTCAAGCTCCCGTTTTTGCTTGCACTGCGTAGACTGGCTCAAATTAGCACACTTTTCATCGTTTATCCGGTTGACAAATGGGTAATTATTTTACAAAGCGCGAAAGAAGAAAAACTACCATGCGCGGTTTGCGGCGGCCGCACCAACTAAGGCTGTGACGTTGAGAGGAGGGGCGCCGTGATTGGACGATGCCCAAGGTTAGCAATCACACAAGTTTCGGTTTCGGTTTCGGTTCTGTAAAACATAACCAATGGCTTTGTTGGATGGGCATTCTCAATATCTCAGTAATCATCGTACCGCGCTTCTGCCATGTTGTCGGCTGTAAAATGCACAAGATAAGCCTCCCAGGACGGCTTGTAGTCGTAGCATTCACTAGCCGAGACCTACGCAGTGCATGAACGCCCTCCGTACCAGCAGACGCCCAAATGTCATGCGCTTTTCCCCCATATTTGGAGCTTGCCTCCCTCATGCCTGTATCGTAAAAAGCGTGTTCGCACCAGGCCAAGGGTCTGTTGATTCTGGCCTGTGCCCACTGCCTGCAAGCAGTCGGTGCTTATGGCAACAGCACGCCAACGAGAACTCGCTAGCGCGCCAGTGCCAGCCTGCGCGCGTTTTGTGAACTAGTTCGTGTAGCCATGAACGTTGCGGCCCCAAAAAAAGTGAACTCAATATAGAAAACATCGGCGGAAAACAAAAAAGTTAACTTACAAAAAAAAAAAAAAAAGCACGTACCCGCGGGGATTCGAACTCGTGACTCGCAAAACATTTGCCGTGAATTCCTAGAGCCTCAGACCGCTAGGCCACGGAGCGGGACGCCAATGTCTTGCTAATATAGGGTATATATTGTACAACCGGTTTACACTTTTATTTAGTTTTGGCATTTCAAGCCGCTTAGGTGACTATTTGTTGTACTGCGATCGTGCAGTAAGCGTCGCCCGAGTTTCCACAGTAGCTTACGTCTAGCAATTGCATTTCGTAGACGGAAAAGCGTTCGCAGATGCGTAGTCGTGCTGCTGACCGCTGTGCTTGTTCGCCCAGCGCAAAAACGTGCTTCCCGCGCCCTAGTTTTACGCTGTACGGTAAAAATATCAGTTGATTTTATTTGCTTAGTACCTATATTGACTTCGCTGACTCTTCTCCCGCCTTCAAGAGGCCTTATATTTTCCTGCTGGCGTACCAGTCAGCGAAGCGTCGCATGTGCAGCGCTTGTGTGAAGCGACCTTGACTTGGAGCTAGATACAGTGTACAAACAAACCAAGTAAAGAAAGGCACATTCTTCCATTCACAAACGTGTCCTGGCTTCGTTTCAACTAAGCGAACGAATTGCGACCAAGCATTTTTTTTTAACCTCCTTGATTGCGACGACCCGCCGGCGGCCGGCGGACGAAACGCTGGGCCGACTGGCTCTGTCGGCCGGGGAGCCGTGCAGTAGCGCAGCCGTGGCGCAGCCAATTGCCAGCTCATCCCCTCCTGACGTCACACGAAAACGCCACAGAAAATGGGCGAGCGTAAAGAGAGGAGGACAGCGTTTTCGAATTAGTTTTTCTACTAAATAAAATCGCGTAAACGCGCCTAGAGTGGTCGAAACATGGCCTGGGGACTCCGGACTACAATTTGCGCTAGTTATCCCGCAATGTTTACATATCACTTCAGTGTCCCTTTAAACGATCGACGGGGACGAGTAAAGAAACAAGCCATACCAATGTCGCGAACTTGCAGCTGGTTTATTTAAAGGGTTGATACACGCATATAAGCTTGCGATGTGATAGTGCGGAGTACAACCTGGGTGCAAGAAAGATTCAACAAATTTTCGACATTCACGCTTTGCTCAAGAACCGGGTCCTGATTCGTGAGCACGCAGACAAAACTTATCAAAACAGTGCTCTAGATTAAAAATGAATTAAACCCAGAAAAAAAGGAGGGCCTAGCTGCAAAAAGCAGGAAGAAGCAGTATCAGTATTGAGACCCCCGTCTTGAGCATCTGTGTTTCGTTTGGCCTGCATAGAAACTGGGCCGGTTTGCGCCGAACCGAAACGCGGTGCGGCGCAAATATATTGAAAAATATTAAAATATTGAAATTATTAAAAGTATATTGAAGTTGTAGGCCTTCGAAACTTGTATATATTTGTCTGCGAACGGTGTTTATGTGTAAACAGGGTTCAATGGTTCGTTAACATAATCACCTACACGTTGAAACAGTACAAGAGACGCGGGGATAGTAACAATGTTTTAGCTGGACAGCTCGCCTCAACACCATGAAAGAGAAACAGCGTTTGTATCTAATGCCGCACTCGACCTCCATAACAACCGAAAAGTTTTCTGCCTAAACAGTCATTCATAAGTTATTTTCAGTTTAAACGTTTTACTCACTCACTCACTCACTCACTCACTCACTCACTCACTCACTCACTCACTCACTCACTCACTCACTCACTCACTCACTCACTCACTCACTCACTCACTCACTCACTCACTCACTCAACACAAACTGGAGAACTTCGTTCCATATTTGGTGCCAACCGATGTATTGCCCTGAAGAGTATTCACTAGCCACTATGCTTTCTCATCGCCCAAAAAAGTGCTCAAGCGGCTTGTCGTGGCTATGGGCCCAGTCACACTGTTTCAAGACCCCGTATGTCGCCATTTCGCACTGTTTTCTGCACTAGAGTTAGCAGCTCAAGATGCCGTCATTTCCGTTACAGCAAGCCTGTCCGCACCTTTCTGCGCTAAAAAAAGCGCTCACCTCCAGAGTGGAACTGGCGAGAAAAAAAAAACACGAAACGTTGCGAGCCTCATGCATCCTACAGAGGCACGCAACATCTTCGTACGTGTACAGCTGGCTTGAATGCAAGCCACTTTTGTCACGCCATTTTGAAAGACAAGTTTATACCTTTCCCGAGCGGTACTCACCACGTTCACGCAAAGATGGCTTGGCTAAAAATTATGCTCTTGACTTGCGGGGTCTTCCACACTGGTAAGGGCGCAAGTAATTTTTCGCTTAATAGTTTTTGATTCTCAGCCACTGTTGGTACTTTATAAACCATGTGCAGTAACCTCGACACGTGCTGCTCTGTGGCGTTTGCAGTTTCGTCCGCTGACTCGCACCACATATCCAAGCGAACTTACGGCATGATGCGGGGTGGCTACCGCGGTGGCTACAGGGGAGGATTCGGAGGAGGCTACCGGCGAATGGGATCCTCTGGTGCCTATCGAGGATTCGGCGGCGGTTACAGGGGCTACGGGGGTGGGGGCTACGGGGGTGGGGGCTACGGGGGTGGAGGCTTCGGTGGGGGAGGCTTCGGAGGAGGCCTGAACGCCTTGACCACAACCCTCTACAGCAGAATTCTGGACGGCATGTATGGGGGTGGATTCGGCGGCATCCAGTACGTATACGTGCCAGTATACGTGCCAGTGGACGACGGTACAGTGGTGGTGGTGGACGACGGTGGAGGCTACGACATCGACGGCCCGGGCATTATCGACATCGGTGGTGACGGAGGTGAGCTGGATTTTGGAGGCGTCGGGAACAACGAGGCCGCGTTCTACTTACACAGTGACGCTAAGACAGCCGTGCGCGTTAGGCCTAAGGGCCAGCCAACGCGGCGCCTACGCATCGGCAAGGAGCGCGTCGTGCAGAGAGCCACCGAGCTGGGTCTCGGCAGGACCTATGCGCTGACACCGCCCACAAGGCCCTCATCCCGCAGCGAACAGGGTTAGGGCCCCCGACAAGCATCGCCAGGAAGAAGCATTTTTGACTTGACGAAAACGCAGCACGCTGGCAGAAGAAGAAAGCAATGTCCGTTATTGCGGAAGCCTGGAATGCAGACATACATGGTACATTTCGGAAATGCTGTCTTGACTGAAAATCCATTTCCCTCTCCCCTCCTTCCACCATCTCCGTGCCTTCAACCGCGAAATTGCTTTTCATATTGTTTACAACCTTTCATAAGAGCGAAATTGCCGTGGCATGGTTGAAGCATACAGGGAGATGTTGAATTATTCTCTTCTTGCCTGTTTTCACTTTTTGCGGTTACACTGTACACACGTTCGTAAAATTGTGTTTTTAATATTATAACGCTGTCACACGAAGTATCCGCCAGCCACTTATTCTGACAGGTTACAGTGGGGCTTTTCATTTGTCTTTTTTTGACTAATTATTAGGGAAAGTTGCCAAGGCGGGATAAGTTTCCGCGAAGGAAAACTTTAACATTCACACGAAATGCAACCGTACGGCTGCACGGGAGGCTGTACAGCTTTCTCAGAAACTTCATAGTTGAAGAAAAGTTCGTCCTGGTCCAGGATTCT
This sequence comes from Haemaphysalis longicornis, assembly GCF_048455015.1. Classification (NCBI taxonomy): domain Eukaryota; kingdom Metazoa; phylum Arthropoda; class Arachnida; order Ixodida; family Ixodidae; genus Haemaphysalis; species Haemaphysalis longicornis. Next base: position 418,192,567 of record NW_027526203.1, on the reverse strand, counting down.
AACCCGGGACCCACCGCTTATCTAGCCCAGTCTCTCTGCCATCTGAGCTTTTGAGGAGGCCGGCCGTTTGTAGCGTGAGAGCGAATTAATCAACAACTCAGACAAGGACGAATTTTTCAATAGCGAAATTTCTGAGAAAGCTTTATAGCTTTTCTTTACAGCCATGCGGCTGTATTTCTCGTGGGCGTCAAATTTTCGCTTTGCATTAGTGTAAGACGGGTGAAGAACGAAGTAGATGCTTAGTTCAGAAAAGCTTGATGTCGGGCTAGTTGGTGTAACATGCTTTTGAACGTAAGTTGCGCTTGTTGTGAACACTGAGGCGGACACGGGAAAAAAAGTAGACTTTCAAGAGAAGACGGCGCCGTCTTCTCGTGAAAGTCTACGTTTTTTTCCCGTGTCCGTCTCAGTGTTCACAACAAGCGAAACTTAGGTTCAAAAGCATAGATGCCTAGGCTAGGCCATAATTTGTTGAACCTGTTCTTAATATCTTTTAGCTACGATGGGCTAGCGGTAACTCCTGGCTATGTCCAAGGGTGTTAATATCAACGGTTCTAACCCATATTTAGGAAACCGTAAAAACGGGTAATTGGGCCCCATATCGAGATCCACCCATCAGTTGGTGTATAGAATAAACTCTAAAACTGATTTGTAGACATTGGGAAATGTTTGACGTATCAGCAAAAACCAGTTTGATATATGAACGGGCCTATACGAGATAATCAAGAATTTCCAAAAGAGCAAAGTTCAGCCCTCCTCACCCTATTAGAGGTGTAACTCTAAGTATTGAGCTTTATTGAGTGTCCGCGATACGTTACAGAGAGTGATAGTGTTGCGTGATAATTTTACGCCGCTTAACAATACAGGAATGCACCCACGAGGGGGGCAGTATGCTGTGTCCACACGAGGCGCTCGACAGCGCGACGCTTGGCGTTCGCTTAAGTGTTCGCTTAAGACGCAGTTCGCGGTCCCTTCCTGAGACGCACTTCACGCCGCCGACATAGAGGCTCATCATCGCTGCCATCGGGAGAACCCGCGAGTGAGTGCTGCCTCAGCGCACTGGTGCTGCGCCCAAATATCGCCTTAGGGAGTATCGTAATCGCCAGCCACTTTATTTAAATATAGAACACCAGTATTAAAAGACCCACTCTAAGGAATCGCGACATAGCGTTGACTATTCATTCCCTTCCATCCTGTTTCGGGGCATGCGCGTATTGCGCGGGGCCTGTGCCCTCCCTCACTTGGTCCCCAACTCTCCCATGTCCGAAGTTGCTGGAGCAACACTAGCCCCACCATATGCGGCTTACGTAGGTACCCTTTCAGTGACCATCTCTGCCCCGTTCTTTAGCCTCTATAGCATTACGAAGTCCTCTGGCACATCCTGGGCTCATTTAGTGTTCCCACTGTTCATGTACCGGGATCTTCACCGCACGAAAAACGAGGACCCAGACCGTGCACTAAGATATGTTGCGCAGAACCCGCTCTATATATTTTCCTCGAACTTCCCTATGCAAATGTTTCTAGCAATGCGCAGCCAATTTACTTTAGGTTGGCGCCATGGATAGGTTTTGTTTGCTTTTGTATTCTAATTCTTATTGTTGCGTAGAAACGTCTACATTTGTAACAATTCATTTGATTATTTGAGTTGCTGTGAGAGTCCTACGCGCCAAACGAGACCAAGGTGATCAGACATTAAGATAAATCACCATAACGGTGATGCATGATGCACTGTTTCTTTTTTCAGTAAATAAAGGGGGTGTGGTGGAATGGAAGATGGAAGTCGAAATGTTACTCGTCAATATTTTTCGTGCCACTTGAGTAATACAATACGAGAAAGGACACAACGTCGCTTTAGAATCAGTGGAAAACCCAAGCCATGCTTGCTGACGCCGACACGAATGGAAGGAGGTCGGCCAGGCGTGTATTCTTGACACAGGCGACACACAGTCGCTTAGAATTGAGTTCGCGGCACCACCTGCCCGTGTCAAGCTGTTCTCGGGAGTCAAAGCTCGTGCTCCGCTTTCACGCGGCTCACCTGCATCTGACCGATCTAAACCTCGAGAGTCGAAGCCGAATGACACCGAACAACTTGAGGCCTGCAAACTTGGATGCGCCGCAATGTTTACCCTGACTGATCGGTACAGGCTCCTGTTCATTGCTGGAATCAGCTTTGCCACCAACGTTCCAATGCTGAAAGCCAATCCAGCCTTGACATCCGGTAAGTATTAAGTCAATCATTCGCTTACTAATTACCCACGATAGTCTCTGTTTTCTTGCACATCACCATGTTTAAGCAATATCTAAAAAATCTTGGATTCTATCTCACCTGTAACTTTACTCCTTGCATCGCAGCGAATGTCTCCCACTTCATTGCTGCGGCTTCCTTGACCACGTTGCAGTATCTGAAAAGCTTGGATCACCAAGAACATTTCTCGGTCGCGCCATTCGCATAAGAAGGGGCATTCTAACTTATCAATAGAAAAATTCTCAAAATAGGTCACAGCCACATGTTATTTTTAATTGGTACCTTATGTGAACAGACCGCGTGTTGTCTTTTAATACTTTCACACTGAGCTCACTGTTCGTTCTTTTAATTGTGTCTGCAATTTCAAGTAACTCTGGCACGCCCAGAAGCTGCAGTAATATTTTCACAGATAAGCATTCCTTCTCTCTGAGAATTCTCTGAGAATTCTCCGCCACTAACAAAGGCGTCTGTGACTGGGTTTTATAGTAGCCACCACTCTATCAAATCCGAAATGTACAAATATGGCGAATTGGGGACAATTTCACGCAGAATTCCTAATGTGTGTGATAGCCAATCCGGGCAGTGTTTCAGTAGTTGCAGACCAGAACGCTTAATACTTATAGAACTAAAAAATCAGAGAACCTACAACAATTTGAACAGGTATTCAATAAATTAAAGAAAATTAATATAAATGAACTAAATTTGCTTTGTTTACGCCGCAGTAAAGTCTGTGGAACGTTTTTCGCTTTTGCAGTTTCCGGTTACACGGAAGAAGGCATTAAGTGCACATGATTCAGCACGGAAATGCTGGGAGATGTCGATTGCTGCTAAATCAGACCCAGCTTTCTCGCTCAAAATTACAACCTTTCGGGAACCTAGAAACACCACTTTAGGAAAATGATATTTGGCATAAAGGTAGAAGTCAACGTGAAGATTAAAACTCTAAAAATACATTTCAGGTTTCTGAATATTTTTTTGTGTAATTCGCTGTCAAATCTAACTCCTCATGCATTTCTATGGGATAGTTCCCATGGCTCAGGAACCCAGTCGCGCAACTTGCGCGACTTGAAACTGTGCACAAAGCAAGTATTCACCCTAAATATTAGCTGTGCAAAAGAACTTTTCATTTCGCGAAAAAATTGCAGAGTAATCACTGTTTAAAGGATTGCCATGAGCGGGAAAGCTGCACATGTTCTGAGATCTAATCACCCACGCAGGTAAAGTCAATTAACAAGTCTAGGATCAGAATATATATTTCCGTTCTTCAATTTCTATTTTCCTTTAAATTGGTTCAACAGCAACCACTACTTGATGAACGATATAATCTACATGAATCAACATGTCATTTAGCCTTTTGCCATAATGAGACAGTGCCAGGACAAGAAGAGGTGGCATATGTTTCTGCAAAAATAATCGGCCTTCTGGCACGAAAGTACTTAGACGGATTCATAATTACTTGCTTCAGCTTGGAAGGCTGCCAAGCAGGTCTCTTTGCAAAATCCCGGCAGGAACCCTTGTCTATGAACTCTTTTCGTTCCGTACACCTCACAATTTGCTTATGTTAGGTCATGGAAAACATAAGCGCCTCGAGGCATTAATGGTGGGACAAAAACGCGCTATCTTGAACTGATAGTATCGGAGGGTTTTGCAAGCGCAGTTCAACTATGGACGCGATACTCGACATTGTGATTCAAGCGGAACACGAATGAATTTGCAACAGGGAATTCTTGGGATCTTGCTTCATATTAAAAGAGCATACGACATTGTAATTCGTCCTCACATGTTACTCGGCTAGCTTCGAATTGGGGGAACGGGTAAAGAAAGCTCTGCAGTAGGCGGCAGCATTTTTGCAGGGCAGATATTTGTTTCGACCGTATGAAGGGGAAAACGCGAAACTTAAAGTGTAGCAGGGAGGTCCGCGGGGAAGCGTGGTAGCTAAGTTCTTTTCTTTTTAACACCGTTATGACTGATCTTCCCGGTGTATTACGAATGCACCACCAGCTTGCATGCATCATTGCATCATTGCATCATTGTCTTGTTAGAGGTTACGCGAAGATAGAATACAGGTTTGGTTCATTCAAGACACTGCTTTAGTCATGACAATGATGGTGATTTTAACGCGAACTTCCAACAACTGAACTACATTTTAAGGAAAGCAGATGAAGCAGTGGTGACTCACCAGTAGTGACTCACCAGTAGTGACTCCCCAGTGGTGACTCGACAGGTCCTTACGACGTTGGCGAGATTTGTTTGTCTATTTGGCGGCCGATTGCCAAAGCCGCTGCCAAGAAACACACGCGCGCATGCACGCATTCCGGTACACACACACACACACACACACACACACACACACACACACACACACACACACACACACACACACACACACACACACACACACACACACACACACACACACACACACACACACGCACGCACACACACGCGCGCACACACACACACACACACACGCACACACCCACACACCCACACACACACACACACACGCACACACGCACACACACACACGCACACACACAACCCGTCACCCGTGGGGCTTGACAACCACATTCACTTGGTCTAATTAGGGCAGAGCACTCCTTTTGCTACTACATTTGGTGCATGCTAACTGCGCTTCTCCATGACCCAATATCTAATAATACAATGTTCGAGTTTACAAAGGGGCAGGTTTTTTACCATCGTGCCAAAACATCTCATTCCCGCTCTTTCTGATCTCACTGAGGAGGCATCCGGCGTCTTCACTACTCTGCAGTCTCCCTCCTAGTCATTTGGCCTCAAGCTAGGAGAGAAATTTGTGATGCAGTGTGGACGTTGGAAGAATCCGCTTCCTCTACGGTTACTACAGTGGCCTTATCCTGATGTGATACCTGCAGCATCTGGGGGGTTACGCGTAGAGGATACATCTGCCCTCCAAGGCACGCCATAGAAGGTAGCTGCGGATTGATTGAGACTATTTAGGTTACTTTGCAGTGCACGAACTATGACTCACACGTTCGTTAGACCAGAAAAAGAACACCCGCTACCGGGAATCGAACCCTCGACCTTGTGCCTAGCAGTACAACGCCGTTTGCCAAAGCGGCGATCTGTAGGGGCAGGTTCAAGACGTGAAGGAGGGATTTCGTTACGTACCTGTATATATTAGATGGAGCCAGGCATACTACATCATCTACGCCCCCAAAAAATTGCAGCTTCTGTCTTGTGTATTATTATGATATAGTATAAAAATCAATGACAGGCAGCGGGTTTTTTCGGCACTGGGCTGTAACTCCACCGCAGTTACTGAAAACGACTTGTAGAGGATGGGCACACGGACATAGCTTATGCTGGAGCTAATTCAGGAGTTTTAAAATTGATTTAGCCCAGACACAGAAGGCCGAAAGAAGGAAATTACAGGATTTAATACGACTTCCGTGAGTATTTTCGTGATAAAACCTAGTTTGAGGCATTTAAGGGGCTGTGAAGACGAAACAAAGTTTGGTTCATCTGAAACATTGTCATGCAAGTATAAAATTACGTCAGTTTTAACCAGTGTTGTACGGAACGGCGTTACAAGGAACGGCGTTCCTGGAGCTAGTTCCTTTTTGGAGGAACGGAGGAACGCCACCATTCCATTAATGGTCGGTGGAACTGTAACGGTAACTCGTTAGGTTTTTGAAGGAACGGCAGGAATGGCGTTCCTGCCGTTACATCGTTAGGATTTGGCTGTTTTTGATGCCAAGGCTAGAGTACAAAAATCTACAAGTCGCTACTGCGTATCTCTTCAGCCGTACGTGCTTCCTCGAAGGTCAAAGGCAGAAGAATAACCACGCAGCAAACCGCAGCTTGTGCTTGCTTTCATGCTGGTTGAGCTTACGTGGCGTTCGACGGGTGAATAGCGTAGCCACGAGAATTCTTTTCACCCATCGTTTGTATGGGGAGGCCAGGATGCGCGTGTGGCCGATAGAATTGTTCCCTCGCGGGGAAAGATTGTCTAAGACGGGATCCGGACATTTCGGTGTTCGACATTTCGGTGCAGGACGTTTCGGTGCGGACATTTTGAGTCACGGGATGTCTCAGGCGTTCTTGGAACATTTTAGCTTTAATAATGTAATTTCGTGACTTGATATAATTTTACGTTCGAGACTTGTGCTTGCGCCGCCGTGCGTGGAAACGAACGCTAAACCCTGGCGGAGCATTGCCACGTAAAACCCAATTTCTGTAGTAGATGGTAAAAATCAACCTGGTTAATTTGCGTCCGTTCAACCTTTTTCTTTAATTTAACATTCAAGTGAACAGCTCTAATATTTTAAGTGTTACCAAAGAGCTTTGCTTTCACTTCCCCCAACGATGCAAGACGCTGCTGCTTTTAGTCCATTCCTCCCCCCCCCCCCCCAAAGCAAAACTTCCGCAAAAAAAAAAAAAAACAGAAAAACGAGGTCGATTAGGCGCATGTGCATTCCGTTTTAATTATTTTCTCAATTAATCTCGTCTCCGTTGCATTCGGTGTCGGCTCTACTTAAAACTAACCAACCAACGATCGCACTTACGGTGGCGTTAGTTTGGGGAGGGGAAGGCTGAGCCCCGCCGGCTACCAGCCCCCTTGGTAGAGAGAGAGGGGTGTCACTTCGAAAGCTTGAAGACGAGTGTTACTGCCCTCGTCACACCAGCCTATTCATGTTTTTTCTCCTAATAATGGAAGAAAGCGATGTATGCCTGGGTTGTCCATGATATGCGCGACTGGAAGAGTTAATTTCCAATGGGGCGACTGAAGGCGAAGAAAGAGCGATTCCTGGAGAGATGGCGCCGTCGGTATGACCGGGAAGCGCGGAAGGGTGTCGCCAGCAAGTTTGTTCCTCGAGGGGGGAGACAGGGCCCAACGAAAGTGGCCATTGTGTCCTCAGCGGCTTTTTGGGTGGCTTTTTGTTGCACATTATAGAGGTTTTGTGAGCTCATGGTGAATGTAAAGCTGTTTCCTGTATCCCTGAGGTGATGCTTCGGAGACCGTGAACTCCGCCAGGCCTGTAAGATTTTCAGGGGAAACTGAAAAGAATATGACTGAAAAATTAATATGGTCCATATTCAAGCGTAAAGGCGGGAGTGTGTGTGTGTGTGTGTGCGTTGGGGGGGGGGTTGAGGGGAGGGTGCTAGGACAAAGAATTAAAATGCGGTGAATGTAAGCATGTAAACATAAAATGGAGGGTAGTTTTCCCGAACAGAATGGGTGGTATTAGTATGTACAACCCGCACGCGCTTCATCAACATTTAGGAGATATAGAAGCTGCGTCTGTTTTCAAAAAGGCCCGTTCTTCCTCCACAACAATATCCTAGACCAGTGTTCGCAAATTAATTTTAGCAAGGCAGCCCAGCCTACGTAATACTCTTCACAAGATTTTCTGCATTCTGGTGGGCTAGCTAATGTTTCTTACTTTTTGAATATTGAGAGTGTGCATGTAATTCATGTAATTTGAGGGTGTGTAATTTTAAAAAAATACAAAAAAGGCGTTAGACCATCGTAAACACCGGTTTATTGTCTTAGCTAAAAAAGAGGGAACATAAATTAACAACCTGTCGTAAAAAAAAATACGTGTGCTGAAGAATTAAATCAGCTGCATAACAGGTGTCCCCAGGAAGAGGTATTAAACAAAAATATATAAATGCAGAATTTCTAAAAATACCTTGCAAAGATCAAACATGGCATCAATAAAAAAATAAATTCACTGCTCCAGATTGTTGTCCATGACCCACGTTAAGCGGAAATAAAAATATAACGGCTGTCGCAAACTGGCAAGCACCGGATAATTTGGTCGCCGAAAAGTGTGCGCACCGACATGTACGTACACAGAAATGTCCGTGCACCGAAACGCCCGTACATCGACGTGTCCGTACACCGAAATGTCCGTATACCGACATTTCCGCACCGATATATCCTGCACCGAAATGTCCTAGACCCGCCTGGAGTTTGTCCGCTTCTCCTTGAAAAAATCCGCCTAGGAGCGTTTCTTTTGATCATTTTTATCTCCAGATAATCTGCTGCCGGCGGTGTTAATATTCGTATAATATACGTAGTTCGATGTGAGTTTTAAATTTCTCACTTAATGTTGCGCCAGGATTATCCCCAACTATATTTTAATTTAAAAACCTAATTGTAACGTTAATGTAACGACACGTTCCAATTTTCGAAGTGGAACTGGAACGCGTTCCTTTCGCAATAAAGGAACGTGTAACGGGAACTCGTTTCAAAATTGGGAAGGAACGAGGAACGAGCTTTCGTTCCTATTTTAGAGGAACGTGTACAACACTGGTTTTAACGTAGGCTTCAAAAACATTCGCTAGATAACGAGTAAAAGCTATGAAAGAGTGGCTACTGGCCAGCCGCCTTCTCGTATACTCTCTCACTGACGTCACAGGGACCAGTTTGGGTTACTGGAGGCCGCCGACAAAAGCTACAGTCATTAAACAAGATCACGCCGTTGCACAAGGCCTCTGATTTCATTTCATCACTCCGCACTAATACTTGCATAGGGTTACCACATTGATTACTCTATTTTTGGTACCCCCGTAATTACTTCACTCCTCACCGTTGCATGGACTAAAATTTGAAAGTGTATCTATGTTAGGATACTCTTGGGGAAAAACAAGTTGTTGAAGGCGAGAATGGAGTTGAGCGAGTTATCAAATATAGTTTTTTTAAATACAACAATGATTTATTTTAGCCGCAGCGATGGCTCAAAGGTACGGCACTCGCCTCGTATGCGGGAGGTACCGGGTTGGAATCCGTGTACCGCCGGGCACCCACCGGTTTCTTTATTGGGTATAGTGGTCCCTGGTTGAGTGCGTACCGTTGAAAAGGGAATTCACGTCTGGAAAACTGCCTTTACCCGTGCGAGGGGCTCCTGACCCTTGTCCACCTGGCGGGACGCCCGGCCTTCTAGAACACCGCATTTCAGTTAAAATTTCAGTTGGGCGACTCTACTGTGGAACAAACCCGACCTCACGAAAGTAAGAATGTCCACGAAATCTTTTTGTTTAATTAATTATTCTGTGTTTCGAAAAGGACACTGCTCATCATACCAGTGTGTGTAATGCAGTGGCCAACGGCGCAAGCGCCGTATTCGGTGAACAGTTTCTAACGAAGGCGCCACATGCACTTGCTAAATTGAGTCTAAAAACAACCGTGATCTTATTTTCTTGTTATTGTGTTTTGTTTGTTGTTATTGGTTCTTTTTTCAATTCTTTAACAAAAAGAGCCTGGTAGCGACAGCTTTAGAATGCTCAAGGAATGAATGCATAAAGGTAGCTGTTAAAAATCACAGTGCGTGCCTTTCTGAACTACGCCTGAGTTGCGAATACATGCAGGCAAGCCTGAAGCCAGTGCGCTGAACAAAGAACCTTCTCAAAGCAGGACAGGGACTTATAGTTAAAGCTGAAATTTTATTTCAAGGTTTCAAGGTTTATTCAATAAATGTTTGCTGTACACATGCGCAATTGATGTTAGTACAGAAGGAGGTCCCGAAGTAAACACTGTCAGGGGGACCTCCTGATCTATCCTGATCCTGGTCCTGATCCTGATCCTGAATAATTTGATCTGTATGTTAATTTTTTATTTGACTTTTGTGATGAAATGACGCACGAACTTTTCTTGTCGTAATTGTGACGAAAGCCTTTTGGCTGCCCACTGCGGCAGGAAACAACGCATCTACCCTTTTCCTAGAGCTGAACGTTTCAACGTGGGTTCGCGAAGAAGCCCCGGATGGTGCGGCGAGAGTGGCGAGGCAGATCCCGGTGTACAACCGACGCGTCGGCTTCCTCCCCTTCGGCGTCCGATTGGGCGGCCCTTTCGGCGGCCTGACGGCGGGAGCAGGCTTCGCAGGGGGCCCCTTCGGCGGCCTGTTCGGCGGCCCTTTCGGTTCAGGCATCGGAGCCGGCATCGGAGCCGGAATCGGAGCAGGCATCGGAGCTGGCTTCGGAACAGGATTCGGGAGCACTTTGGGCGGCTTCCTGCCCCTCCGGGGTCCGTCCTCGTCTATCCTTGTGCCCCAGCTGCTCCTCGGCTACCAGAGGCCCTTTCTGCCCTTCATCGTGGGCATACCGTACCCAGTGTACATTCCCGTACTGCCCACCGGCGGCGCTGGTATCTTCGGTGGTGACATCGGCTTAGATGGTGTGGCAACTTGACACGCGCAAGTCGCACACAGGTGTTCTAGGACACGTACCATGGCCTCCTTCCCCGGCCGTGTTCTTTACCCTTGTTGCCAGCTAGATATTCGTTTCAGCGCCGGGTATCGAAATTTAGTTTTGTTAAACAATGAAGCTCAAAGCCAGGCTTGCGGGTAGCGTTATGCAGACGTCACGTAAGAGCTAGCTGAGATCCACGCGTGGTGTGGTAGGACTGACGTAAGCGGGACACCGAAATTATTCCGTAGAGTCGCTTAGAGTAGCTCAATTCTGATTCCGTACCAATCCCCTGCAGTGTTCGTTTTGTCTTTCTAAGTTAAAGGTGTTTCTTAGTGGGGAAACGTTTTTTATATTAATATGGCAAACTAAGGGATTATTGCAGTCTTTGTATACTCGTAGTGTATATCCCATAGTTATAAAAAAGCAAAGCTAAATAATAAATCCACACTAAAACACTAAAAGGATATTCACCAGTGAACGGCATAACGTTGACCTTGGTATTTAGTGCTCGTGATTGTTAGCCTCATACTAAATGGGTTTACATGTCTTTTTAGCATAGAGGCATGCGCTCCATAACGGTCACGCACTCCCTTAAGCTGAAAAAAATAATGGGACCGTCTGTATCGAATGCTTTCATGTCCACACGAAGCGGCCAAAATTAGGCAGATCTATCCTGCTTATTGTCGTCATCTGTTGAAGCCTGTGTAAAAATATGTTTAACTGTGAAGACACTGCGCTGCTTAGGTTTACGAAGTTTTACACAACGTTTTTGTGTTCTTCTTTCGCCGTTTTTCGAAAAACTCGGAAAATAAAGTCAATTGTTAGTTGCGCTTCTGTCTGTGTGTGTCGTCTGTCTCCTATGTCTTCGTAAACCTAAGCAGCGCCGTGTTTTCACAGTTGCGATGTACCAACTAGCCCACAAGCATGCACTCCTTGAGAGTATTTTGTTTTTATTGATACCGGTTCGTTATCCTCATTTCCCGCCCTCACAGGTGGCCAACGCAATATCTAGAAGTATACGGCGAAAATTCGACCGCATGCCTCCCCGAAGAAAGTTAAGTTATACACTGACCACTGCAATCTGGACTTCGAAAAACAAATGATGCGCTCAGCACACGTAACGCTATTGAACATGGAATCTTAAGTTCAAGCCATTAGCGCAAAATATGTTTCCAGAAAACTAAAGTACTTTTGAGGCGCAATGCATGTACTCTCGACTATTTCCAGTTCGTGCGAATAAGCTATGCTGTAGTTCCGGAATTAAAATGCCGGAAATCTCACTTTTTCAATTGATGTAATTGATTGATATAATTATGTCGTTTCATCATTGTAGAATGTGTAGTTGCGTGCTATAAGCCGAAAAGCACTAATTAAGGTGGTGGGAATGAATTCACTGAAATAACAAATCTGCACTGAACAACTAAAATGTTTATCATAAGCAAATCAATGCGAACAATTTTTCAGTTTTTCACCATTGTGTGAAATTAGACTCACGTGTATTTATTTATTCGTTGCTAAATGAATTAAACTTCTAAGATTATTGATGTGTTGAAACATGAAACATTAAGGACAGCTTCATTTGGGCACTTTACTAAAATAACAAAAAAAATGCACGTCTCAGTAACCTTGATAAGAAAGAAACTGCGTAGACCAGCAAAAAATATTGTAGTGGAACCACTGAGATGACAGTAATTTTAGTTGGCTGCGACAACCACCACAAGGTGCTTGCTGCAGCAGTACGAGGCACTGACTCCAAGTTATTGCGACGTTCGTGTTGGCAATCTAAAAGCCTGAGCTTCTGCCTTTTGGAAGTGAAAAAGGAAAGAAAATGTCCCGCACGGATTGCTTAAACGTTCTAGCAGTAGAAGCAAAAGTTCCTTTGCCTCCTTGGACGACCGCCAACCTGCCTCCTCTTTCTTTACCTATACCACCTTTTCCCAAGGAAGATTTTATCAACGAACGAAAGTTGCGGACGTGCAGGTCGAATGCGGGGTCAAGGAACAAAGGAACTCCTTCCTCTTCCGTTCCTTTTACGCAGGATTTGCCGCCTCAAAACAAAAAAGCACTCAGCCGGCTAGTAGATGGCGAGGGAGCAGGACGAGACAAAGCCCGTCCCCCTCCTCTGCCTCTGCTAAGCATAGCCTTTTGCCAGCATCGACATCCCTCTTACCAACTGTGGCTGCACCTTGACACCCGGGAATCATGTGGCGTTAAGAACTACTCAGGGTCTTATCAAAAGGACGCGAGAGTTTGTTAAGGTGGGTGCATTACATACTAGGCCAAATATCAATGATGTCTGATTATTGTTTTTTTGTCCCGGTGGTTAGTACGTGGAATTTATGCCTTTACCCTTTTACAAATAGGAGTGGTCTTACAAATAGGAGTGGTTTTACGAAGAGGAGCGGTGTTACGTAAGTGGCTAATAATGCAGCATTGCGGGACACCGTCGAGATCACTTATAATGAACCCGAAGGTCAGTAGGAATGATTTTTGTTTAAAAACCCAAGCTTGTAATATGGGAGGCGAGGGGAACGTCAGGAGGCTCGCTTGTTTACCGTAGAGCAACTTCACAGCGGGACGCCAGAATGATGCTGGGGTGCTGCGTCGGCAACAAGTGCAGTTAATGCGAAAAAAAGGGACATAGAAATGAGACGCATGTGGAGCAATAAAAATAACGCACTGCAAAATGAAGGCAACTTGAAGACAAAAGTGAGAATGCGTTTCATGCGGTTGCAGATGACCATTTAAATTGCGGTGTCTTCCCAACTGTCGGCACTCTACCGGCGAGTGTTTGCTGTTAGCTGGCTTTGCTTGCCAACCCGAAGCAGGTCTGCCTACACCCTGTCTCATTCTGTGTATGTATTTGGCATAGAGGCCTAGGACTGGTCGACGCCGTTTTTGCATGGGTACCACCACCCAATTACAGGTCTTTAACTGCCTTCCGTAAGAAAATGTGGGCGTACCGCTTTAATGCGTAGCCCTCTTCAGCTAGGTACCTGTGTTTTGGGGTGTTAGGACCAAATTTTCATCTGTGCTTCTCGTGGTACTAAACCGCTATCGCCATTTATGCGCGTGATTACGCAACATATATCTCGGACGAAATGTTTTAAACTACTACCACTGGTACCCTGGTTCATACATGTTTGCATCGCTTAGCACACACGTAGCCTTGGGCTAAAGAACCCGGTGCTCTGACAGTGCTGGATGACGAAGGAGACATAACTAAGGTATGCGTCGTGAAAACCTCCCGAGTTATTACAGCACAATTTTGTTTGGGAAGTAAAGGGAAAAAAAAGGGAAGGGGGAGGTGCGAACCGGTCGCCAGATCACAGCGGTGTCGTAAGAACAAATTCTCGAGCCGTAGAAGCAAGCTGGGTTCGTGCCCCGTGTTCGTGCGAGCCGTGCTGCCTTTGTTGAATAATCAACACTCACACCTGGTATAGTACACACTGGCATGGCCTATCTTTCTGTAAAGACCGTCTCTTTTTTAGTAATACTAGCTACTAGCTAGTACTACTCCGTATTTTTATATATCAAGCTGTCTGACGACGCCAACTACCACCTGCCCCCCGAAAGAGATAGACACACATTTAATATGCTGGTGAGCAGGAGGATGTTCTTAGGGCCTCCACCCAGTGAGAGACATCCTTAGTCCAAGATGCCTTGGACATTTTGGGACCGTCAATAAAATCATACTGTGATTTACAGCTGCTGGTACTCCGCTGGAAGATGCGCTTTTTGCAGAGCTGTTTTTTTATTAAGACGTGCTTCAGAACGTTTCAGAAACTCAGTTGCTTTAGTTAAAGAGTTTCGGCAGCGGTTCTTTGGCCGTGCTCATCTAGCTTCTTGACGAATCCCCTGCGAGATCATCACCTTCCACCGGAGCATCCTCTAACGCTAATACCGAGTGCTCGCATGAAGTACCACTCAAAAATGGCGCTACAGCACGAGGGCATTATCAATTCACCCAGAGTCAACCAAGACGACGACGGCATGGATGATGATCATCCCTCGACTGGTTACAACACAAGACGCCGATACGCGCTATCAGTAACGCCTTCTGTTGATCTGCTGATGACCTTTCTGTTGAACATTCATGTTTCTCTCGCCGGGTCGCTGCCGCAGCTTCCTCCATATCCGCTTTTTACCGACGGCGGTTACGACGAGCGGCACTTCGAGCTGCTGTATCCTCTTCCGCCGAGGCAAATTTTCTCGGTTTTTCCCGCTTTCGACAAGGGCCTGGTGCGTCGTCACCCATACGGATGTAGAAGGAAGCTCTTAACCCACGCGGGGACTTATACAAGGTACGTCTAGGATGTTTTACGATCCGTCGCCCTTTCTCAGAGCGCTCCTCCGGCGCTGCTGTTTCTCCTTCCCGGCGCAGTTTCCCGGCTCACGCTCCGATGTTATGTGGCACGGATTTTCTGTGCGCTTTCCGTACCTCACAAAGCGTTCTATAAGACGTAAAGATCTAAATCTTTCACCTTAAGCCACGAGCGTGTGCCGGGGAGCACGCGCCGGGAGAGAAACACCAGCGTCGGAGGAGGTTCGGAAGAGGGTTCTGAAAAGGGGAAACACCAGCGCCGCAGAAGGGTAGGCCCTTTCCGCAGGTTAAATACGAGCCGCCCTGAGAAGTGAACGTACCAACGGTGCAAACAGGGGGCTCCTGTCGATGGCAAGCGAACGGAGTGAGCTTGGGAGGCTGCTGCTTATGGTACTAGTCAAGTGGTGACGTACGCGGCTGCAACGTTAAACAGACAATTCAATAGTGGATTAACAGAAGGTCCACCTAGAGGCTTCCGCCTTTCGTTCTTAGAAAGTTCTAGGAATCCCGCGTAATTTCTCTGCTTTTCTCTGTGTATGTGTGCGTGTTCACCTCCTAGAGTAACGTCTGGAAGCTCCTTTCCCACTCTGCTAAGATCTTGTACCTAAGATCGCAATGAAATAAAAAATATAAACAAATAAATAAATGTTTGTTTTTAAGTACGCACGCCGACAGCTCCCCATGAAAGTGCTGACTGCAGTCACCGACGTAATATTGGTTCACTGCAAGTGTTAAAGAAATGCATGCAGGAAAGGGCTAAATCATTATAATTGCAAGGTTGGAAAATCCAGGCAACCGGTAAGTACGGAGACTTAAACATAACTGTAACACGCGGCCATCTGCCCCACGCTGCGTCCAGTGTTCACTGGAAATGTAAATTGACGTGTACTGCGTAGCCGTGCCCACAAAATGCGCGGTGACCTGTTCACCCCATAATCAGTGCGCATTGTGCGGAGACACCGAATAGCCGTTCCGCAGGAAACTGCTGAAAAAGCCGACGCCAATGATAACGAGCGACTCCTGCGCTGTTGCATCGTGGTTCTTTCCGCGGCACCACAGAAGCGCTGGAGCGCGCAAAATGGCGTAAGGGCCTCAGGTAAGATTTACTGTATACAAAGGAACTATCTGCAGACTCTGCTGGTGATCCTCACTCCGCCCAGTTTGCATAGTGGTCATGCAGGGCTGCCTGGTTCCTGCGCATGTGTTCATACTGTCATTTATGTGCCTCTCGATGTTCCCGGCCAGCGGAGGTGCCACCCAGAGCTGTCAGAAAGCCATCGAGAATTGGGAATGGGAGAGGGAGGGGGGGAGGAGGGGGTGCATTCCGGAAATGAAAGCGTAGGGTTCTCAGTCAGATTCTCACCACCTTTTTACATCAGAAGTATAAGGTGCTTCATGGTCCTCACGTCGTGATGCAGCTCTGGCGTTTAAAAAGCCGACATTTTTGTCACACTTAGGTTGTCATTCACCTGGAATGCTCCTCTAGACACTGCTGTTGAGATACGATTTTTTTCAGGAATTTGTCGGGGAAAAATACAAATATCTCACAGCTCCGCAGTAAAAGCCCATTACAAGAAACTGCCGCGTATATACTGAAAATAGCATTCAGATAAAAGCCCAAATTTTTGGGAATGCCTGGAAAGTGCATTCCCAAAAAATTTTGGGTTATAATCGATAACAAACCATGGCTTGTGTTAGATACTCCATTGCCTAAAGCAACCTCTATAAAAATTGGTCACGTATCTGTTCGCTTCCCAGCAGATGTCGTCGAAAGACGATTGCCTTCGGCCGTCCCTGCCACGTAACGTCCCCTCCTCTCTGCCCCACCCACGGTGTTCTCCTTTTCCCCTCTCACTTCTCGTATGGTGAATGCAATAGAGGTTTGCTCAATTCAATCTTACCGCGCTCACGCTGCTCGCGCGCCATCTGTAGGGAGATTTTGTTGTTTCTGTTGGTTTTGGAACATTTCGAGCCGGCAATCTTTAGTTTTAGTGTTTATTTTAATATCGCCTCTCTTCGACGCCGTTTTTAACGGGTTTTTCTTTTCAGTTTCTATCATGAAAACGAATTCACCTATATTTCTAGTTAAAAGAACTACCAAACATGCCTGCGCTTTCCTTTGTGCTGAATCGTGTAAACATCTACGAGCCATGCCAGCAGTCTTAGCAGTTTAGAATGGTCTTGCCTATATATAATTCTTTGTCAGGTATTATTTTACCTTGTCTGGGCGGCTGAATCGAGTGACAGACAGACAGACAGACAGACAGACAGACAGACAGACAGACAGACAGACAGACAGACAGACAGACAGACAGACAGACAGACAGACAGACAGACAGACAGACAGACAGACAGACCAAGTTTTTACGTTTAGGTAGATTACTGTCTTTAAAACGCACGCTCTAAAAAAATCACACATCTCCACGCCGTGAACGATGCCGAAGGTGCAAAGCACAGGGACGCAAGTTGCTTTTTGTAGCCCTTGAAATTCGCGCTGTTTGCTACTGCAGTTTGCGGCTCTCTCCCCAGATGGTCGCGGATGGTACTACAGTGTGCGCCACTCTCGATAGATTAAAATTCGCGCTATTTGCCACTGCAGTTTGCGGCGCTCTCCCCAGATGGCGCGCGGATGGCACTACAGTGTGCGCCGCTCTCGATAGATGGCTTACAATGCTGCGCGCACGTACAACCCCAGACAACGGCACGGATATTTCGTGGTCATAAAGTGCTTAGCACTTAAAAAAGGTCCGTGCCTGTAAGAACAGACAGCGCCTGTCTGTGCTTTCCTTCTCTCCTACTCCTCGTTTTTTCGTTGTTTGCATGTTCAGAATGAACCAACTGGCCCCACTTAAGACATTAATTCAGTATTTCACACGATAGATACTGCGTCATGCATTTGCCGAGACCAGGGACGCGGTGTAGGCGTCAACCTTTTTAACGTGAAGCATTGACCTCGTTTCAATCGCCTGGTTGTCTCGCTAGCTGGGAAAGCTTTCCGACTCCCCGCAACCGACGTGCCTGTAAAGGGTGCACCACAGCAGAAGCAGTATTATAGAGGGGAAGCAAACGTTAGCGGTAATGCGAATAAAATGTTTGCGAATATAATGCTTGGTATAGTGTGTTCTGAGCGTTCGAAATTTTGCAATGTGGTTTGAAGTATGTTGCGCTCATGTTGTCTGCTGCGTGTGCTGTCTGGTGTCAAAGGCCCAGTCAGGTGGCTTTCAGTGCCGCCTCTCGCCTTGGCACCAAGACAGACCGCTATTGAACATTGTTTTGTCAATAAACAATAAACAATAAATTGCGAAATAAGAAAAAGCAAATAGTCAGAAATCAACGCGAATTCAGCGAATTGAAAGTGAATTAATTGATTTAAAGCGGATCACTCACTGAATTAGGGTATATCAAAGTCAAATAAAATGAAGCAAACATTCAACAGGACACAAAGTGAACTAATAAGACTACAAGTTAATTGGGAAGGAGAGCAATGCAAATTAAGAGGAATAAGTTTGAATTAAGAAAAATCACATTAAATTGCATAGCTTCACTGAGTGAACTAAGTCAGGTATAAGTGAATTCACAGGAATAAAAGTGAACCAAGCGAATCCAAGTGAACTGGGTAAAAAGACAAAGCAAATTAAGAATCATCAATGCGAATTTAAATTAATTGGTTGACCGAAGTGCACTAATAGGAGAATTAAGATGGATGAACGTAGGTCAGTAGGAACCAAAGTTAATTAAGATTGTTCGGAGTGAAGTACTAAAGAAGACAAAGAAAATATAGACGTATGTATGTGAACTAAGAGGAATGAAGGTGAATTATTTTAAATCAAAGTGAAATAAGCGGTTCATTTATTGAAATAAAGCATACAAAAATTCAGGGAAGCTTACACTCACGCGACAGACTTGAAAGGCGAAGCTGCTGTAGGTGATCTTGATGGACACAAAGTTGAGTTTTAGTATCGTTGTGGTGTCGGGGTTGACGTCGGCGGCATGGCATTTCAATGACCTTATGTGGAGTAAGGCCAGAGTGAGCTTGTCGTTTTGGTCGACGTTTTCGTATGCCACTCTGCAAGCGCGGCTTTTCCTCTCTAGCGGATGCTTTGCACGCCGACCCTATCGAAGCGCAGCCTCTTCCTCGCCCGTGCGAACTATCCGCAGCCGGGCCATATCGAGTGAGTGATCAATTACAGCAGCTTAGACATTGAAGTCGTGGCTCTTCTACGGTATAGAGCGCATGCGCACGACGACACGAGGAGGAATGACCGAGACGCGTACGCTTTGACGTGTCTTTCTCGTTTCGAGAAACTTTACAAAACTCTGCACTGTCTCCACCTTCGTCACCGCTCTGTCCACCTTCTCCTGCTTCCCGCTTTTACCCCACTCTTTCTTACCACCCTCCCACTCCATCTTCCCCAAAAGATGAAGAGGAGGGGGGAGGGGGGGGGGGAGGAGGCTTCACACTCAGGTGTCTTGGCGCAAGAGACTTGACCGGAACGTAGCGGGGGAAGTGGCAGGAGAATGCTACTCGCATAATAATGGATGTATAAACGACTGTGTCGCCACTCACAGGCGGGTCATTTTAATGGTACCAGGAACTACATGAAGCTCCGTCTCACGCGAGCCCCTTCTAATGGCACAACTGAACACAAGCTAGTGTCATTCCCATGAACGCCTGCTTATTATCTGTCGTGAGTGGCTCAATCGCCATTGCTCTCGTTTCACGTTTCTTTGCTTCCTCGCTCCAACACACGTAAAATGGCCAAACTTTAAGTCCCCAGTAGTTCAACCAAAAGTAGAATATACATCACCTATTTGAGACCCTCGCGTATCCTACCTCAGAAATGCCATAGAATCCCTTCAAAACCAGCCAGCTAGATTCATTAAATCTTCGTACTCATACAATGTCAGTTGTCGTGTTTGAAAGCAGAATCTTGTTTATCGCATTTAGCACTTCGGCACTTTATCGCGGCTTCTTCTCATTCTACAAAATTTTATAGCCCCTTGCATACCACACAATACATCATTCCTGCAACAGGCATATCTCCTCGCACGAGTCATTCGCTTCAAGTCGCTCGACAACGTGGGCGCACCTTTACCATTCCTACGTTGTGGTTTTCCCTCGCAGCTTAATATTGGAACGGCCTTGCCAGTGACGTCGCTACCGCCACCTTCCTATTATCCTCTACAAAAAATAACTACCGTAAATTCTTAATACCTTAATCCTTTCTAATGTGTCTGTTCTTTAAAGTAACACACCACTTTCAATACCCCTAAAAGGATTTTTAAGGCATCGAAATGAAAGTGAAACAAAATTATACTGATGAACCTCTAGATGAAACCAATGGGTCATGGTGCAATAAAGGCCACGTGCGGGCGCCGGAAATAAGTTGTGCTTCTTCAAGCCATCATCGCGACCTCAAGCCGGGCTTATCAGATCACAACCTGGAGCAACGCCAAAAGGACCCCCTTAGGAGTCGGAAGTTGTCAAATTGACGACGGGCACGGCTGTTGGATGTGACTCGCCACCATCGAGGCGGCAAGGATGGCGAAACCGTACTTGTTTGCTCTTTGAGGCAGCACTCAGTCCGTGTGAACTGGGATACCAGGGAATGTTACTGGTACCAGAGGGAGCGGGCCCGGGCCCTTGGGGAGCTGAGATACTACAAAAAATGGATAAAAATGGGCATAAAGACAAGGCGTTTGAGTCCAGAAGTTTCTTCCAGGAGTACCAGTGACCTAAGGGCAAACCCAGCAGCCAAGGCGGCTGAACATGCCTTTAAAAGATACAGCCAGAAAAGGAAACAGTGGTCGCTTAAGGCCGTAAGGGTATGAGGCGAATTTTTTAACAGACTAAACGATGGTATGGTACTCCCGCTGAGTAGTGGTGTACTTCCTCTGGGAGTATGTCAACGAGTTTTTGGCGCAAGCGGCAAGTCTTACCAGAAGCTCGACGAAGCGGCTCTGAAGAACTGCAGCACCCGTGCTATGCCCCCCCCCCCCACCCTCTCCCCCAGTGTGTGTAGGAATAATCATGGGCTTCGACTCGCCAAAATGGCAGAGCGCTGGTTTTGGTGTGAGGACGGTTTTCAGCTTTTCAAAAGTATAATAACCCTCATTCCAGCAAACAGAACTCTATCAGACTGCAAGGGGTGGTTGAGATTAGGCTCAAATGTGGCAGAATCTGAGAATAAAGGGTGAACCAGCGACATTGAGACGGTAGTCGGAGGAAACGGCGAGGATCTTCGCGTTGGAATCGACGACGAGGAATGAATGTATATATTAAGTGCAGAGCACTTTAGGGGCTCGCCTTATCGTCGTAGCTCGCTCGCTGGACCCAAGTAGACACACACGGCGTTCCTTCGTAGCGTAGCGGCTGTCATCGCGGCGTAACCCAGAGGCTTCGAAAGCGGCTTATATAGTCATAAGCGTTCGAAACTCGTGAACCGCTGGCGCTTGTCTTAGATCTCCCCTGCGCTTAGCTCAAAGAAAACTGTGGATACATTTGAGGCAAAATATACGTAATTAAACGTCAGAGCTCGCGTTCATTTAGTTAGGAACGCTCGTTGGGTTGGTTTTTACGATAGTAAGCGAGAAAAGTGGCAATGCAATGCCGGCACGTGCGGGAGGAAAAGCAAGCACAAAAATAACAGAACTCTCGCTGGCGCAGTTTCAGGCAGGGGGCGCGCGGGCACTGCGAAGGCGGGAAATTTGAATTTCATTTGGTGGTAGCACTGAGCGGATAACGGCGCTACAGCCCATTATGACGAATAACTGCTCTGCACTTCCGACAGCTTTCACATTGAGTGGAACGTCTTTAATTTTTTTAATATTTTTGAGCTGTTGTCTGATCCATCATCCAGGTAGCTCGTTTCTTGTCACTGAGTGTTATTGCTAACATTGTTCGTTCCATGGCCCGTTGAGCCGACCTAAGTTGGCTTTCTAGTTGTTTAGTAAGGCGCCAAGTTTTAGCTCCGTATGCAATCGCCGGCAGTATGCACTGGTTGTAGATTTTTCTTTTGAGTGACACAGGTAGCTTACTTTTCATTATTTGGGAGTGCTTGCCGAGTGCTCCCCAGCCCATACCTATTCTGCACCGGATTTCTCTCTCGTTGTTTGGGTCAGCACTAACCATCTGTCCGAGGTAGTTATATTCTTTTACTTCTTTTAGCGTTTCATTTCCTGTGCTAAAAAAGACGTTTTTGGCACGCTTCTTCCTCCTTACTTCAGATTTATTCATTCTTATTTTTAGCCTCACGGCCATGCTTTCTGATTGTAGTTCCTCAAGCATTGTTTGCATGTGTTCTGCAGTCTCACTCAGCAAGACTATGTCGCCAGCAAACCTCAAATGGCTCAAGTATTCCCCGTTTATCCTTAATCCAATGTTTTCCACGTAAAGCTTTCTCAACACGCTCTCCAGACATGCTGTGAATAGTTTTGGCGAGATGGTATTTCCTTGTCTTACTCCTGTTCGGTTCGGAAATTTATCGCTTTGCTTGTGGAGGGTTGTCCTGCCCGTGCATCTCATTTATGTCTTCTAGAAGTCTTATGTAGGTTTCCTCTATTCTCTGCAATTTTAGTGCTTCTAAAACGGCTGCAGTGACTACGGAATCAGACTATTTCTCGTTGTCTATAAATGCCATGTAAAGGAGTTTAGTGTACTCTGCGGATTTTTCTATCCCTTTATTGACGACATGGATGTGATCCATGATTGAGTACCCTTTCCTAAACCCAGCCTGCTCTCTGGGTTGTTGGGTATCCAGGCTGTCACCTATGCGGCAAACTATAACTTTGGTGCTTGTAAACAGCTGAGAGTAGGCTGGTGGGTCTCTAATTCTTGAGGTCCTTGGGATCTCCGTTGTTATGAATAACAATAATGATGACGTTTTTCAAGTCTATGGGCACTTTTTTAGTCTTCAAGCATTCCGAAAAAAGTACAGCAAGATTTTCCACTACAATATCTTCTCCCTTCTTGAAAATATCAACGGTTATGCTGTTGTCACCTGCAGCTTTTCCTATTTTCACGCTTTTGAGAGCCTTTCCAACTTCCTCTTTAGTTGCTAGTGGGACATCGCAAGTTGAGTTTGTACTCATAGTAGTTTCCCCCGGTCTAACGCCGCTGGCTTACAGCCTGGTGTAGAATCATTCTGCTACCTTTATTATCTCGTCCAAGTTGTGCGTAATGTTACCCCGCTCGTCTCTGAGTGCGTACATCCTGTCTTTGCTGATGGCTAGATTTCACTTAGCTGCTTTCAAGCCTCCCCCTGTTTGCAGCGTTTCGTCGTTCACTGCCATGTTATATGCACGAATGTCGTTTGTTTCACTTCTGTTAATCAGTTTCGACAGCTCGGCTAATTCAATCTGATCTGCCGCACCTGATACTTTCATCTCCTTACGTTTGGCAATTAGTTCGGGGGGTTCTTATTTAGTTTTCCATTTTGTTCCCTACATGTTGCTTCTCCCACATCTGCTGCTGATTCACTGAGTGCCGATGTTAGGTTGTCATTTAGCTTGTGCACACTGACCTCGTCCTGCTCGTTCAGAAGCATGAATTCATTTGGAAGAGTTATTTTAAACTCCTGCGATCTGGCTCTGACTGACTCCATGCGGAGTTTCTTAGTTTTCATGAGTTTCCTTCTTTCCCTATTGAGATTCAGCCTTAGCTTGCATCTAAACATCTTGCGATCGCTGCTCCAAATCTTACTTAGCACCTCTACGTCCTGCACGCTAACCCGGTTGTCACTAAAAATGAAGTTAATTTCGTTTTTAGTTGTACCACCGGACGATGGTACACGGTTGTAAGACGAACATCCTTGCACTTACTCTTCGGTTAAGACCGCGGTGTAGGAATGGTTAAGACGAACAACTTTCGGGGTGGTCCCCACTGCTGGCGATTCTGGGTAGCGAACGCGGCAATCTTGGCGGGGTGCGGAGGGGCATTCACGCGACCAGAGGAAAAGAAAGGTAAAATAAAACCACAGCGCGAAGCGAATTCACACCACGGAGGTAGGGTGGAAGCGAGATAAAAAGACACGCGGATAAAGCTACCGCTTCTCCCACCCTTCAACCCGTGGAGCCAGCGGCAAAGCAAAGGGGTAAAAAAGTGAGGGATAGATTTGCGGCAGCTCTGCTCTGGATGAGAGAGGCGCAAAACTAGCAGGATAAAAAAAGTAAAAAAAAAAAAAAAGCGGCGATGACTGAGACTTCCGGTTCGCGAACGCACCAGCTCTCCTGACCAATGGCGTTTTTCAACGGGAGCATGTTAATTGGCGCCGGTTCGCGTGGCGCCTCCCAGCGCGTCACCGCCGAGAAAGCTAGGAGTTCCCCATCTCGTGTGGTTATTGTCGCTTGCGGTAGCGGGTGTGCACTCCCCGTCGCCGCTTGGAAAGATTAAAACCAGGCAAGAGCACTTTGAAGACAATCTTCTATGAAGTAAGTGTGCTTCATTAACCATCTTGAAGCAAGATACTTGCATGCCCCTGGGCGTGTTGCCGATTCTATTGTTGGGAGGGCTTCTGATAAGACCAAGAAATTGTCATGGTTCCTTCGAGATTGTCTTAACAGGTGTTCACTGTATATATATATATATATATATATATATATATATATATATATATATATGCACACATACTAAATATTCCAGTTAGATTGGAAGAACACCGCTTTTTTGCTAGGTGCTGGCAGTGGTATTGTCATGGCGTCAAACGTACTGTGGTGGTAACCACCTTTCCGTATATTCGATTCCTTGG
Organism: Haemaphysalis longicornis; assembly: GCF_048455015.1. NCBI lineage: Eukaryota > Metazoa > Arthropoda > Arachnida > Ixodida > Ixodidae > Haemaphysalis > Haemaphysalis longicornis. The sequence goes on along the minus strand of NW_027526203.1, from coordinate 418,168,080 downwards.
AGCAAAATAACTCAGAGAGAGAGAGAGAGAGAGAGAGAGAGAGAGAGAGAGAGAGAGAGAGAGAGAGCAAGCTTTAATGAATGCTGAACAGGTTAGCCCCACTAACGGCAATCCTTTCTACTTCATATGGAGGTGAATGAAACGAAATAATAAAAGGAAAATGAAGGGGCAAAAACAAACCAAGTGAACAATAAAAGAAAAACTAGGGGGAAATGTTACAATATCTGTAGAAAATGATTAGACTGCCTCAAGGCTACAGGACCTCTTGCCATTCCGAAGCAGCCAAAAAATTCAAAAGAGCTTTTGTCTTTAGCACGGTGTCAGCATGACTACGCAAGCGTCCCGGCTCTATAACGTACTTCCTCGTCGTAATTTTACGAGAACACTTGTCGCTGTTTCTCGCTCAATGGTGAACCATGGGCAATCGCCTAATGTCCTCCCTCATGAAGAACACCAAGCAGACTGGTGAACTCACCCAGCCTACCTTAAACACAAAGCTGTGGATGTTGGAACATTACGGTGCAATCGATGCAGGACACCCACATTTTGTATTGATGCGCCTCGTGGAAACTTGAAGTTGCACTGCGCTTCAATATCGTGGAGGGGAGAGTCAATTTCAGAGGGTCCTGTCGAGCTGACAACTGTAGTCTCCATCTTAAGTCATACCCAGGCGTACTCCCGTCTTTCTGTTGAGTACGAAATTACAGTGGTTGTGGTAGACTGTACGCGTCTTTGGCAACTGCATCTGAGATGATGTGATGCTGGCCCTGCATCTGGCCCTGTAGGCCAGAATGAGCTCGCAGCCACTGTAGAGAAATTCTTTGCGCTTCTCGTAATGAACGTGTGCATTACACATTCAACTCACACACACGTTGGCTATGGAATTGGGACGGCTTCTTCAGTGTTTGTCAGGCTTCTCGATAGCCCACGATGATTAGAATAAATGCATTTTTCTCTGGTGAGAGCCGACCGCTTTCACCTCATACGCTAAATTTTGTGTGAATTGTTTGCACCTGTACGTTAATGATAGAACAGCTGAAGCAGAACTCCGTGTCGCGAACAGGTGTGTTATATAAACACTATATTTACGCACAGATGCTTGATGGGTCAGGCAGGCGTATATCAAATTTTGTAATAAGCAACGGCACAACATTCTGAAAGTGTCGTCTACTTTCTGTCTTTTGCTCTTACTTTTTACGTTGTTATCGAATGCTTCCGTATTAGAGGGTGGACGTTCGTGAGCGCACAGGCTGTACTAGCCATTGAAGTTAGCCGGCCGAAGTCGCTAGCAACAGGCAGCACACTGGCTACAAACAATGCACCCCAGAAACAATGGGAAATATTTTTATTTACACCAACAGGAGTAGTGACGAAGAAAACAAAGGAAGAAGGCACAAGCAGCGAAGCCATGTAGGAACGGGAACCGGGGTGGGGACAACAATGAAGTCTTGCTTTTGGCAACGCTTGATACACTGACAAATACGCCGTCACCTGAAAGATACCACGGGAGAACGGGAGGCCAAAGAACGTGTTAAAATCCACATGGAGTTGCAAGTGAACAATAACACCCCAACTCCACAATTACCCAGCACTCCATGACATAGTCACAGTTGCTGCGGTTGTTTCTTCGTCGAACGATTAGCACAGCAGGCCCCATTCACCGGTCGGGTGGGGCCGAGATGGGCGAAAGTTTCGCCATTGGCCAGTAGGGGTTAGAAATGTTAAGGAGGCATAACCGACCACCTTTATATTTGCTGCGGGGCTCGGAACTCTGGAAGCACCGCACTATGAGCGTTGTATAGAGGCACTTGCGCACCGGACCCAGATAACTATAGAATGTGTGGCTTCACACGCCTCTTTAATGACACTGCTTCTCAGTAAGCATATGGTACGAACAGACGAAGTATCTCGTCCGACAAGATTTAAAAAGGAAGTAAAGGAAAGGTACGGTGGTCAACAAGAGCCTGGAAGATTAGTCAATAAAAACGGAAGATAACAGGGATAGATAAAGGAAAAGTACAGTTAAACAAACACTTGTGAACACTATCCTTCGTCTGCTACGAAAGGGCGCTATATGTATACGTCAGGGTGTACCTTGGTCACATTTATGGAAGGCGGTTCGACTGTAATATTACTCGCGCCACCGGGACGTTAGAAGATGGCACAGGAGGAACGTTAGCATGTGCTCAGTAAAATTCAATTCTGTACTGAACGGGTGCAGTCATGCATGCTCACCTACAGGCACCGTGGCACGGTAACGTAGCTGCTTAGAAAGACAGTGAAGTTAATTGTAAAAGTTTCCCAATTACCACACCATGTTAAATTCTGGGATGCATAAATCAGTTTGTGAACTTTTTTCAAACTATTTAGGCGCATTTTTAACCAAGAAAGGGCGTTCAAAAGAGCCGTTTTCTGCGCTCCATTCTGTCCGCCGATTTGTTGACTACGGCTATGACGACGGACTGGCGAGTTCGTAGGGCTAAATTTAGCGGTGGACGAACAAACAAAATTCGATGTTAACAATGACAATGATGAAAATAAGAATTTGGGATGCTGAGATAGCATGACGTTATCTCAGTGGTTGGTGCGCTGGCCGCGAATGGCAGATTCTGCTTCCTTTACGCCCGCCATTACCGATAAACTCGCGCTATGCCCACGCTGAACAGTCAAATAATGAATTCAATAGGTTGAACTGCATAATGCAACAACAACTAAGACTTCTACGAATTGCCTGCAGCGTCCCGTGACGCCGAAACTCCCTAATATATGCCCTTGGTTTTGCCGGCGTATTCCAATCTAGTGCATGCTAAAACTGTCCTGTTGGTCTGCGCCACCATGCCTACAAAGCGGACCTCTGTCATGTGGCACACTTCAGCCAGCGACTTAATTGTGCTCCTAAAATTGAGAATTTGAAGTATTGAAAAGTTGCTTTTTAGTGATGTCTTGGAACCTACAGTATTCCTATAGTAGTTCTGCTTTGTTTTCGTCTTTTTTGTCCAAGTTCGAACTGCTATTTACCCCTAATACTAAGATTTCCACTTCACGAGAAACATTGCACTCTGCACCGGAAAGGCCGGTGAGTTGTTCAGGACAATTGACAAATGAATAATCCTCAATGCATGTCTTTTGCATACTAATATCTCGTTTCTTACGTTGCAAAACGGAACCTCACCTTGATCCCAATAAATAAACGTGTCTTGATGGACGACGCAAATGCTTATCCCAGGTAGCCATGTCCGTAACCATGGCCTCCGTAACCATGGCCTCCGTAGCCCCCGTATCCTCCGTAGCCAAGACCGTAGCCATGACCGTACGATCCAATACCAGCGTAGCCGTAGTGGGGAGCGGCAGCGTAAGCGGCCACGGGGACGGCAGCCTTTGCGACCACAGCAGCGACTGCTCCGTGGCCGTAGCCCCCTCCGTATCCAGCGTAGCCTCCTCCATAGCCGAGATGTCCTCCGTAGGCAGGGACAACTGGCTTCACAATGGCTACGGGTGCTGCTTGAACTGAAGCCGCGGCCACTGCTTTACCGTTCGCCGACACGTAAGGTGCCGATGCTGGGGCGCTGGTCTTGGTGCCTGGCTCGTTAGTCTTGACTACGGCGCGAAAGCCCAGCTTGTCAGCCACGTAGTGAACCTGGCGGTGGCGGCCGTCGATGTCACCAAGATAATAAGAGCCGTGCACGGGACCGTATGCAGCACCAGCTTCATGGCGGCCATTTACAGCGCCGTAACCGTTGACGATGTCGTAACCAAACTGGTAGTTACCGTAATCCTGGGAGGAACCGTAACAAAGCCACGTTAGTTTGCATACAGGCAACTGAATCCTTGCACAAAAAGCCTCAGGGTGAAACGTTACGTGCGCAGTGAAGCTCACGGGCGCAGATTTCTGTGCAAATACAGTAGCAGTGCAAAACAGTTTTCTGAACTGAACTGGGTGGCATAGGGACATGAAGTCATGTTTACGTGGTGAAGTAAATTCAATCTAGGTTAAAGAAACTCTGCTAGACAGCATTGCTTTCAAAAAACCTTTCGTGTAAAAGAGAATTTTGCTTTCAACCAATGCATAACTGCATAACGAATATTTATTCAACCCACTTCTCTCTACTGCCACTAGATTCTACCGAAAAGGTATGTCGGGAGAACACGTCGGGTAAGGACTGATGCCTCACCATGGATGTTCTCTCCATAACCAAAGCAAACGATGTTATACTGGCCATCAGCAAATACGTTCTTTACCAGACGTGGCGTCTTTCGTACCAAACTACACTGCCGTTGTTAAGGCATGTATATTCATTTCTCGACACACGGGGTGGTTTTACCATACGTGGATTCTTTGGCCATGGGCATATGGATTCACTTGTGAGTCTTTATTACAATAAAAACTTATCGACCAGCTTTGCTAACTGTCACGGATGGAAATATTTTACATTCCAGTGTTAATTGTTGATAGTTTGGCAGATACTGATCGGTGTGCACCTGTTTAAAGCTTATTTTACGATTATTCGTTCACGGCAAACCCTCGAAATAAGAAAGCAGTAAGTGATATGAATCCAAAAATGCCGGGAAGTTGCTTGGTTGCGCAAGGTAAATGATAGTGAAAGCGAAGGGAGGACTAATGCTAGCTAAACAAGCAGGATATTGGTTAAGAAGGCACGACAGGATTATGTAGGCTATGCTCATTCGGTCAGGGAAATGTCGGTTAGGGAAATGACACACGAGCAGGGGCTCGTCGGTAAAGTTGACTTTAAAGTTATAAATCATGATGATGATTGCTATTGTTTTCCCCTTTGTAGCGGGCTGATGACGTGTCATCTTACCAAAAAGCACTAATATACCTATGTTTTATACCCTTGGTTTAATAGTAGCTCTGCTTAGGGCAGGCACAAAAAACTTATTAGGCACAAAATTTTTTCCTGTTACCGGTGGTAACCGTCCTAGGCAATATTGCCCTCTCTGCTTGTCGTCCACCAGCATTCTAATCTTCTTTTCGTTGCCTTGAAAGCCTTGAAGTTAACTTCCCCTTTGCTACCCTTAAATCCTAGGGCTTCTGGAAGCCGAATATTTCCCTCGTGTAGATTTGGATGGATACCCTCGCATTCTAACACTATGTGCCGCATAGTTTCTGTTTCTTTTCCGCAAACCACACATACCCCATCATTTTGTGAATACTTCCTCACGAAGCTCTTATTTCGCAAGCAACATGCTCTAGCCTCAAAAAGCAAAGCACTACCCTGGGAATTATCGTAGAAATTTTCCTTTCTGATGTCCAATTTTTCTCAGCCCTGCACATCTCTAACGACGTCTTAGCTTCGATTGTTTAGCTAAATTTATCAGTTTATATCTGCCTTGCCTCTTTTTTGGTTACGTTGGCTGTCTTGGATTCTCCTCTGTTCTTTCCGTATTTCATCGTTAGCCTTCTAGTCTTCCTTAACCACTGCGTGTCCACGCTTTTGAAGTATAGGTACCTTAAAACCTTAGCTTCCCACCTTCGTTGATCCATTGCTCTCAACCTCCTCTCTATACATATTTTTCTCTGCGCTTCTCGAACTCCAAACGACGCCCAGCCCATATCTCCCTGCATTGCTTCGTTAGTTGTTTTTCCATGCGCGCCTAAGGCCAAACGGCCTACAGTTCTCTGGTTCACTTCAAGGCCTGATAGAACGTCTGATTTTAAGCAGAGTACAGCATTCGCAAATGTGAGACCCTGAACCATTACTCCTTTCCACATTCCTCTCACTACTTCATATTTGTTATACCCCCACAGAGCTCTATGCTTCATTATAGCTGCGTCTCGCTTTTCTTTACCCTTAAGTTGCTCCTCGTGAGTTCTTAAGTAGTTATCCCCTTCGTTTATCCACACTCCCAAATATTTATATTCCTTCACTCTGGGTAATTCGCCATGATGGATAGAGACTGCGTCAGTGGTAGTGTCACTGAAAACAATTATTCCAGATTTTTCTGCGCTAAAATTTAAACCGAGGTCGGTGGCTTCCTGGCCGCTAATATTTAAAAGCCGTTGCATATCGGTCTGGTTATCAGCTAAAAGAACAATGTTGTCTGCGTATAACATTCCCAGAATACGGTGTTGTACCACTTAGCCTTGCAGCATATACGTTAGGTTGAACCCTACTTGACGTTCTTCCAGTTTGTTTTCTAACCCTGCCATGTAAGGCATAAACAGTATTGGGCTCAAAGGGCATCCCTATTTCAGTCCCCTATGGGTGCTGACCTGCTGGGCGCATTTCTGTCCTTCCCATGTAAGGTGCACTCTATAATCTTTATAGATTGCTATAGGGAACTGTATTAACTTGTCATCTAACTCGCCAGCTTTATAGCCTTCGCTATAAAGCTGGCTTTGCTGTAAATTATATCTTTTTCATGGGCACACACCAAAAACAACGTTGATGGAAGTGTAATAACAACTTTGCCTTATTGCCAATAACTTTGTATTACAACTTTGCCAAAATAATTAATGCTCTGAGCCAGCTAGGTGGCTGCAAACTTTTTCCGTGCAGAGGGCTTCAAGACACCCGTTGAAGTTTTTGCTTCTAGCTGGACGCCATAATTTCAGCACTTGAGTGCTTCTATCATTGAACATGTTTTCTGTATTAGAGCGCGGGTCCTCGGCGTCCGTTCCTGGCCTACTCGATGCCGTGCATAACAAGCGGGCAGGAGCGAGCGAAGAACACAAAGTAGGATGAACGTACGCGGAAAGCGAAGAGAGTGGGATGGCGAAAGTGAAACAAGGGGGTACCGTGGCGTAAAAACTGAAGAGGAGCGTATGGGGAAGGAGGTAGGCGAGAGCGGTGTCGCGCACCGGCACCGTCTGTGGCTGCTGCTGGGAAACGCTCATCCCGAGACGAGGCTCAGCGGTGGCGGCGCGAACAGGCGCCCGAGGTCTCCTCGCAAGAAAAGCAGACGCACAACACACGGCCTTTCCCCGTTATGTAAACTTTCTGCCTACGCAGTTCTTTCTGGACAGGACAGGGCATCGGTAAAAGGGCTTCGTCTGCCGCTGCTCCCAAACGCGCTGCCCAAGCAGAGCCTCAGGGCCACTGTGCAAGGATCCAGTGGTGGGCGCCGACAAAGCGTGGCCCACATTCAGGCCTGTCTCTCTCAAAATTTTTACCACACTACATCACAAAATCATATTGTCTAAACAGCCGCGCTAAAAATTTACATTACAGCAAAACGCAGTCGTCGGCCAGTTTTTTTTTTTTTTTTTGAAGGGAAAGCTTTCACGGGACGGGCTGTGAGGTACAGAAAATCAGTGGTACAAACAATAGGAGCGTGAGCCTGGGGGCGCGCGCTGGAAAAAAAAAAAAAAAAACAGCATCACCGGAGGAGGGTTTCAACAAAGGGAGACGGGTCGTAGAGCGTTCTAGGCGCGCCTTCTTACATTTTACGTTGCCGCGTTGGCTCAAAGTTTCATTCCACATCGCTATGGGTGACGACGCAACCGTAGTGGCGGAAGGGGAAGGCCGACAAAGTACGCCGAGGCGGAAGAGGCTATAGGGCAGCTCGAAATGCCGCTCGTCGTAACCATCGTCGGGAGAAGCGGCTATGGATGAAGTTGCGGCTGCAGCCCGACGAGAGCAACATGAAAGCTCAGCATAACGTTGAACAGCAGATAAACAAAAGGTTCAACCAGGCTTTTGCCTTCACATTCTTTGAAAGTTATAAGCGAGCCCTTAATCATTTGGCACATTTTGTGCGGTCTTTTCAAATAACACAATCTTCCTTCATTTACCCTTACTGCCATCAACTCGACATAGATTTAACAATTAGCGTAGCGGACACTTCTTGATCATTTACGACTCCTGAGGTCCTCTAGGTCCTTTCGTTGCTGATTTGTCATATCGCATAAGCTTTTTCATGAATTTGCAGAGTTTTTTCATTTCAAGTGTTATCACATAATTTTACAGGCGCCTAAAGACTAGGCTTTAAAAATCTCAACATCTAGGAAACAATAATTTTTTGAACTGAGATTAGTTTATCAGTGAATAGAGTGTATGTACTCACGTCCTGTTTCCGGTGCTGAACACTGTGTCCACCGCTAGTGGCGACGATTCCGGCACTGACGGTGGCAGCCAGGCAGAGTAGGGAGGAGATGCACTGCGGACATCCAGGAGAAAAGAGCAAAGAAAAAAGAAAACAAAACCTACAGTTGGCCTTCGGAATACCCAACATAAGTAATCAACGCTAAGATTTTCTCACTGGGTAGGCTCGACCACGTTCTTGCAAAGCGTAAACGTCAAAAAGATATCGCGTATAGGGTTACTAATTAGACTTAGCATTTCTTCATGAAACCTGGAGTACGCTACCACTCTCAGGTCATGTGTGCGTCATGGGTGGGGCTTCTTCCAGCGTAAATATTTGTTCGGTGTTGTCCCAATCCTTAACGTTAAGGGAATAATATTGTCTTTAACAGTCGTTTTAAGGAGGTTATATATGTTTTGGACAAGTATTTGAGTCAGTTTTGACTCTTTGGTACGACTGGTTTAGTAAAATATTAGAAATAGGGTAGAGTGGGCATGTATTAAACGTCTGAATACTATCACAATCATCCTCATAATGTTGGAGAGTTTGAAAGAATGATTTTATTTAACATTATAAAGAAGTACCCCGCATTGTACTGCCATTTATATAATTTGAACTTTGAGACTTTTGTAAGCAAAATACCGTAACTTTCCTGTGATAACTAAAAAAATGCAGATGCGTACTGCCACACCCAGCTAGCAGCAACCTTTCTTGGAAGCGTTACTGACGCGTAATTATTAGAAACGCTGGGTGGTTGCGGGTGGCCGCTAAGGTATGGGATCGTTAGAACAGTAGATTTTAACAAAGACTTTGAGAGGGGTAAGTGGGGAGGGTTACATGCCGAAGCTATACATCTATGGGGCGTGGTGTAGGGGTGGTCTCCGGATTAATTTATATACACCGGAAAGCTTTATTGTGGGTCTAAATCTGGACATCCGAGTGTTCTCGCTTCACGCCCCGGGAGCAAAACGACCGCAGAGGGCGGTATCGAACCCGCGCCCTTGGACACAGTAGTAACTCAACGCTTTCGCCACTGATCGGTTGCGGTGGATTGTATTGGCTAAATTAGAAAGGCAAACAAAGTGATTCAGTGGTATATTTCTTCTCAGCAGTGCAATAACATCAGTAAAGTATCGATATAGTATCAGCAGTTATCGATAAATAAATTAAATTTCGAAAAAGAACGTCACTCTAAACCTCGACGCTGAAGAGGATGCGTATGATTTCACCACCGTTTCATCCTCAATTCACCTCTAAAGATAGTGAGCCTTAGAGATTAGATTATATGGTTTAACGCGCCAAAGCTACAACTGTGAAATGGGGCGCTACGTAGCGGAGGTCTCCGGAATAATTTTGACCCCCTAGGGATCTTTAACGTCCGCCGAAATCTCAACACATGGGCGTTTTCGCTTTTCGCCTTTATCTGAAAAGCGGCCACCGCAGACGGGATCAAGCCCGCGTCCTTGGGCTCAGCAGCACAACGCCTTAGCCACTGAGCCACCGCGGTGAGTTAGTGAGCCTTAGCAGAGGGTCAAGGGCTTTATAACGCAAACAGCATGCTATAGTTCTTTTGTGTGTGTACATTATAAAAATACCAGAATAGCGGCGGTTGTGTCTCAATTTTTTGTTCCTTGGCGGGAAACTGAAATAGGTAGCAACAAGAATTAGAGGAAACGCAAGAAGACCAAAAAAAAGGAGGAAAGATAAACTGCTAGGGTCGAGCTGCCTCTCGAACAGAATTGCCCTAAAATCCGAAGAAGACTATTTCTGTTTTAGTAGGATTTGTATACTCTACGAATACTGACCCCCGATATGTGACCAAACAAGAGCGCTTCCAGGCACATCATACTTGTGATTGGCAAGACATCGTGCGATGTTGTGAGATGACGGTATAACGCTTTTCCTTCTCGCAGGGACCACTCTCTGTCCGTCCGCAGCTTTATATACCTGCTATTTTGCGCTTTTCTCCTACAAATTGTGCTACTATTTTCTTTACACAAATTCCAGTTCTAGATCGCTTGCCATCTTCAAATCGGAGGTTGATAACATATCCTTACTTGGGCCTTTGTTCTTATCTTAGTTTTTTTGTTAATTTTCTTCGTGAAACTACAAGCACTGCGCTCTCCCGTATGCTCGCTCTGGGGCCCTATATTAATGTCGCAGCAGCCTATAGCCTAATTCTGTTTCTCTTTTGAGGCAAGAGTTGCTGTGCTTACGCTAGGTTTTGTTCTCCACTTTAGAAAAATGTTGAGGTTAAACGCGAAGCAATAAAGGAATAAAGTTCATAGCAATATCTCTAAGGTAATGAGGCACTTCCAATTTCATGAGTCAAGAGCATGCGAAACTTCTGTGTGAAAGAAAAAGCGAAGACTATGGCCTAAGAAAGATTGGTAGGTCAGATAACCGCTCTTTCTTGGACCCACTATTGTTTTGCTTCAAGTTTAAGTTTTCGTTACCTCTTTGATGCGAGCGCAAGGGAATATATGAACACACATCATGATGGTTATACGGTTAACAGCATGCTCACTTCCACGCTGTTTTTGTTCAGTTTTTGTTGCTGTTTCCAAGTGTTATGTCCAACCTTCTCGCTTTGTCTTGCGCATCGTGTAACTGCGACTCATGCAACTTTCCTCAAGCACTTGCCAATGACTTTTTTTCGCCTATTCCTTTTACTTCTGCCGAGTTATCACAACTCACTTCCATGCTTCCGCGCACGCTGTATTTAAATCGATCGTTTGCACACTCAGCATCATTTCGCATCCAAGGGCTGCATGTATGCAATGGGCGTTTTTCCCGCCACAAACTTGTTGCTTATGATTTCTCATGGCGTAGTACGGTATACGTGACTGCCAGAGAGGAAGGAACCGTGCTAGAAATAGTTGCTTGCACGAACGATGTGGCAGTGCTCGGAAGGGCGAAGAAAAATGCGGAAAAACTGCCTCTGGTGCGGCGAGTCTCAATGCCTCTCGGGGCGCATCCTGTTAAATTACTTCATTATTAAAATAATTACAGACAGAGTGACGCAATATCGTGGTGGCATGTCACTCCCATTGTCACTGTCGGCATGTCACTTTCTTTCTATTGTCACCCTAATTCCAATTTGAAATCAAAATTTAATTTTACGTGCAGAAGTTGCACTTGAACTAGGGACTACTTTGGTATCTTTAACGTGTGCCGCAATCTTGACCCACAATCGTCTTCGTTTATCGCCTTCATCAGAAAAAAACGGCCATGGCGACCGGCATCAAACCCGCGTCCTCGAGCTCAGCAGCACACCTCGGCGAACGTCGTTTCATCTCGATCCAGCGAAGACAAAAAACGGCTTTTTAGAAAGTGTTATTGACTGGAGCCACTGAAGAGAGCATCGTCTTCAGTCTCGGAGCAACGTCTCCTCAGTATACTTTGTCACTTCAAGACATACATCGTCGTTCTTGAAAGAATCTGCAGTGCCTAAATCGGTCTTTTAGTTCCCTGCTATAAGCTTTACCTGAACACGTTATCTCGTCTAACGATTGGCCCTAAACTCCGACATCGCTGTCGTGGGGTAGCAAACCTGGGGCGAGATTTTGAACGGTTTTTTTTTGTTTTCTTCTGTTGCAGGGGCTTATCGAGCGCTGGCCCTGAAATAAGACGAGTTTATCAGAGTGCGCTTTTGGCAAGCGTTCCAACTAATGGAGACAAAGTTTGCAACCTATGGGGGTACAACCTCAAGTCCACGACACGTAATACCGTTAACTTCGTTCTTGGCATCCCCATTGGTTGTTGTTTATAACAAGATTAAGCAAAAATCCCGAGGTATGTCTTTTTGTGAGCACTCTTCAAAATTGTGGTTATATGCGCAAGTAATTTCACGATTAGGCTTAAAGTCACGAGGGAAACAATTTACCACTCAGTTTAACAATGAAACGCGGTCCAAATTCAGCACTACATTGTTGCCACATAGGGCTTATAAATGAGACAGTTTTGCACATTTCCAGCCCCTTCAAAACTTGGGTAACAGCTGCAGGCTTTTGTCTGGATTAGAAACATGCCATAGCGAAGAGTATGTTTAGCTGGAAGCGGAATTTTACTTCCCCTAAGGTGCGCCATTCCCAGTGCTCAGTGGTGGCGCCAGCAGTAACCAAAAGAGGATGCCACAAACCACAGGAATAGGCCAGAAGTGCCATTGACTTGTAAACTTCTTGGTTTTGAGAAATAGGCTGCATCTCGTCTATTTTTATTCGTCTCGTCTATTATTCTATTTATTCATCTCGTCTATTTTTATTCTCTGCCTGCAGATAGAAAGCCGAAGGACAAGCAATAGATCAAAAATTCCTGAAAAGGTTTGTAGCTACCTGAACAGCGTAAAGTACTTGATGGTTATGCTTTCTATCGCAATATCACGACATTGCAGGCTAAGTCGTCAACTGAAACCATCATAATTATGCTGTCAGCAAGCATAAAACAAAACATCGCAAAGTTTTTGTGAAACCGATACTAACGTAATTTTTGCATCTCATCCTTTGCCTGAGCATTCAGCGCGCCTCATGCAGAGAACGCCGTGCGACAATTAGATGCAATCATTTTCTTAAACATCGCCCAGAGCAAACTCTTAAAACGCTGGCACAGCAAAAGGGCAGTGGCGCATTGGAAGCCCCGGTCGGTATAGCACTTGGATGAGCTTTTGGCTTACATACCTTTTAGAAAGGCAAACATCGCAACAAGGAAGGAGAGAAAAAGCGCTCCATTCGACTCCTTCGTTGTTGTGCTGCTTGGAACGCTGCTTCCAGATTTCTTACAATGTGCACTGGTGTGCGTCCCGTTAAAGGGCGGTGTCACTTTCCTGGCTATGCCGAACGTTGACGGCGCCGAGACGACGGGACGTCATTAGATGAAGGTTCGCAACTCCAGGCACTAAATCTTGCGTCCTCCACGGCGCTACGAGCGAGCGGCGTTTTCGACCACACGTCGTGAAAGCGAGGTTGGGCGACCGGACTCGGACCCGGGGCCGGCCGAGCAGCGGAAAGCGTAAACAGCGGACGCCCTCGTCGTGGCGAGTGTCGCCGAGGCACGTGGCCGACGTACCTTGGCGATCATGCTGTCGGCGTTGCAGCTGCGCGTATTCCAGTCAGGTGTGCGGAGGTCGGCTGGTCTGACACTGTGTCTGCCTGATGAGACGTCCGGAGGATTTTATACTTGCTCCTGCGGCGGAGGAAGCCGCCGCGCCCTGGGTCCCCCTCTCGCGCGGCCCGCCGGATGCAAGGAGGAGTGACCGCCTTTTGAGGCCATTATTGCGTCATCCGCTGCTCTGCTGTCTTGGGCCATTCCGGGCGGCCCTTATTGTTTCTCCCGCGCAGCGGCCAACAAAACGGTATTGTATCGACGGAAGGGGGGAAAGTGGGGAGGGCAGCGGGGGCTCCGGGAGAACAAGGCTTTGTTCTTGCAGCTGTGGCAGCAGCCGACGCTGACCGACCGGAATCGGGTCGGCCTGGCATTATCGCCAAATCACTGACTCGTGCGCGCTTCTCGCTCTTGTCTTGCCCCAGCCTTGATGCGTTTTTTGCCTGCGTACCTGCGCGCCCACCTGAGGAGCGTGCACCTGGGCTGTTGACGCCTGCGCACATGCTTCCGCCGGCCGGAATGTCTCTCCGTTTAAGCAACAAGGCGCACCCCTTGAGGCGTCCATTCACGCGGGGCTGTTTGCCGAGACCTTGTCAGAGCTGACAGCTCCGCTTTCACCTTCTTCCCCGCTGCCGAAGCGCGTTCGCTGGTCGTATTTCCCACCCGCTGCTCTCGGAGTAGCCGCAACGCCCACTTTCGGCCGCCTCTTTAGAGTTTCTCCGGCGTCCCGATATAAGAGGAAGTGAGGGCTCACTAATTGGGGCTTTTCACTTATCGTGGCAATGACCCTGAAGAGAGAATGAGCTGTCCGCAGCGCAATCAGTTCTTTAGGTAATGAGGTGGTCAGAACTGCCATTCATCGCAGTTGAATGATTTAGTCGCGATTGGGGTGCGCAAGAGCCGAAGCACCAATTACGCGCTGAATGGCTTCGCACTCATCCCGTTAATACCTCTCTTCCCCTTTGCGAGTATAACCGAGAGCAAGCACAATCATTGTTAGGCAATCAAAATACATGCTAGTTCTCGCTATAGGCAATTAAAAGAAAATGAAAAAAAAAGCTTTTGGTTTGTGCGGATTCCGGACGCCTTTCGTGTGCAATAAGAGTAGTTCAGCTTTTAGAGCACTTTATGCTCACCCATCTTACTTGAAAGACGGCATCATATTTAAACAATATGTAATGACCACGTTCCGTGTTTTTATGTCGGGATAAGGGACGAAAATATTTTAATTTTGGAAAATAATAACCTGTAGCAAAAACAACATAAAAAGGCGCTACCTACCAGGGGCACACAGGAGAGCAGAGAACGATTCATATTTTATATTAACAATTCCTTCACAAGACAGCTGCGTCCTTATAGGCGACTATATTTACATTGAGTGTATTTAGCAACTTCACTGCGCAGAAATTTTAAAGGAAAATGCGAAACATTGCTGTGAAGTAAAAACAATGTGCTTCATATAATTACGAACAATTGTAGTTTTTTTTCCTGAACATTACTTGTTGAAAGATGGAATAAGCGTCGCATAAGTTAGCAGTTTTTGTGTGTGAGAGAGACAGTGACGGGGAGGAAGTGAGAGAGGGGGAAAGAGGTGGAAGAGTGATTTTGTGACAGTAGAGGAAGCATGACGAAATACTATAAGATCATTTGTTCGGGCCAAAAAGCGTCTTTTGTGATTGGCGGAGAATCTGAATGTCGACGCAGAAATGCTTTCAACGATAGAATACGAGAGAAATCGAATGCACAAGCGCAAAACGTGTTGAAGGTGTTCCCGCTTAGAGCAAGCTGGTCACAACGCAAAAGCACAGCTCGATCAAGATTAAAACCTAAAGGATTGGTGTCAACCTCGTAGAGGTGAATGCGCAGAAGAAGAGCGTCGCCATGTTTTCACATGTACGAGGGTATTTTAATATTTGCAAAAAACTGTGGTTGCTTCCTCTGGCATAGGAATCTGTAAAACACGAAAGTCAAATGTGCAGAGAAATCTGCAGCTGAGCATGATTTGCGGGTCGGCGGCTGTCTTGTGGGTGTGCTTGGTGAGCGACGTCCTGCTGGCTGGTCGCTTCGGCAAAGGTGTACTGGCGTGACGGATATGACGTCAGTTAAATGTTGGTGTATCCCGTTATAAAACACTTTCGTGTTAAAATATAAAACCCGAAAACGAACAACCTTAACTGGTAAACCTAAATACCATTCTTATTACTATTCTTATTCTTAATACTTATTACCACTGGGTGTGTTCTACTGAAGAACAACCCTAAGTATAACGTACTCTTTAGTACTAAAGGTTGCTTCCCCGCAAGAAGACGCTGTGTGCAGAGGTGCACCATTTACAGGCTGCTTGTTTCGTTGTACTGGCGTCATTTCCATGACGAATAGGACGTCAGTGAAGTCTTGGTGTATCCGGAAATAAAACACTTTCGTGTTAAAAGGGCCAGCTACATCCAGAGTCGCACATTTTTTTGCTGGACCAGTACACAGCGTATACCCTGGTAGGTCCTCGCAATAGCCAGACTTACTGGGTCAGCTCCTGCGAACGGGACTGAAATGACAGTCCTGATAAAATGCGTAGTATTCTCGGTCATCCACGACGTTGCCAGCAACCTCGCCCTGAACTGTAAGGCAACGTAGCCCAATTAAATTCCACATTTGCTGAAACGTTGTCTTGAAACAGTGGGTTCTGTAGCTGTAACACTACCTGGAGTTGAAAACGACCCACGCGCCCGCTGTTTGCGCCCGCACAGACTGCTGTATGGCTAGCATAGAAAGTACCCCACGGCCACACAAGAATCTGTACTCATATTAGGGGCGAAGCCCCTCAGAGGCTGGGGCTGTCGGGGTCTCATGCCGTCGTCGTAAGCGTCGTCTCAAGTAGTCACGGTACTAAAACACCGGATACTCGTTTACGCCTCGCGCTAGAACGTAACGCGTTAAAAAAACACAAAAAACACTGGGACACCGGCTAGAGAGCTTCGTGCTTCAAAAACACGAGACCTTTGCAGCAAAGCTGTATATCTTTACACACCCCCCCCCCCCCCCCCAACGGTTTCATCTCCATTGACAAAAACGTCAAGGCACCAAAATACACTTTTGCACTGCATGCCTCACCCCTCCCCAGGTTTCACGTTAGTGGAGATGGCCCGGGATTTTTTTCAGATGACAAGTTCATTGTAAAACCGTAACTTTCGAATCAAGCTGCGAGATGCTCCAGAGGAAAATACTTCATAAAACCTCAAACAGAGACTTAAATTTGTTAATATTGTGTGTTTTCATAGCAGCAGTACCCGGAGATGCCCGGATGTGCCAATGAGAAAACGTGGAAAACACACATTGAGTAATCCGTAAAAACACGCAAATCCAGGTTCCCCCTAATATATTTGCACCCGCTGTAGTGGTTTACCGCGGACGTATGGAGAGCATTGAAGACTTAGGATAATGCTACCCTGGAATTTGAGGGCTGCTGCCATTCAGCAGAGGCTGCGTTTTTACGAGTACCGCTTGCGGCACTCATATTCGTCATTGCCACCGGGAGGTTTTGAGGTGTCTGTTACGCATAAATTCCGGTCCTAATTTCAAGTCGCAAAATTGGGAGCAGGAGGATCGGTGCGCGGTAGAGAAGCGCCGATGGATCCGAGTCCTCGGTACATCGTTCTGGTAGTAGCAGTCTGTTTGTTTCTGAAGCGTGAAGCATACCCCAACGTCATCATACCACTGCTGAGAACTACCCTTGTAAAGTTTAATACACAAGTTTTTCGGGCGAGCAGAACTTTCACACAATAACACAATCGCGGAACGTGGGAAACACTGACAGCAAAAGGGGTAGATTCACAAACGTGTCATATCGGTGTTTTCCCTTTTGCTCGCGAACCACGGCGGGACACGTGGATGTGCGGCGAACGTGGCTTTTTAATTGTAACTTGGACAGTTACCACCTGTAACAGGGAAAAAAAAGTATTTTGTGCCTAATAAGCTTTTTGTGCCTGCCCTAAGCAGCGCTAGTATTGAACCAAAAGTGTAAAACATAGGTATATTAGTCCTTTTTGGTCAGATGGCATGTCATCACCCCGATACAAAGGGGAAACCAATAGAAATCATCATCATCATCATTGGTAAGCACCATGTGGTGATTGCTGCAGAGGACTTGGATGCATTCTACCTTGCGTTCCACGCCCATCCCGAAGGTCACGTTGAGATACGTTCCATGATGCACTGTTATGGGCAGGAAGACACCACCAAAATCCGTCGATCCTTTTCCTCCATAAATGGGGGGACGGGTTGAGGAAGCCTCAGATCGGCGAGCCTCTGGGCCTGGTCCTCACGCGATCAAGTAATGGTTCGGGGCGCAGACGACGTCGCGATCGTTCCGACCGAAGTGCCCGTACCTGACTGTCAAAAGCCACGTTATACATAAAATTCGTACACTATCGACCACTCAACACACAGTACATTTTTTCGAATCAAAACCGCTATGCCGTGATTCCACTCTTGATAGCAGCGCAGAATTGAAATCAGACCGACTGGTCGACATCTTTCCCAGTGAGTGGGTCAACTAATTGCGTGCAAGCAAGAAATGACAAACTCCGCCGCTTGATGGAGCTCTAAATCGCTTCATTTTCCCTTTAAAAGCAGGTCTAGCGGTACCTTGCACAATGCGTGGAAAAAGTCTTTGTTTGCAATAATTTCGTTTTGACCAGACAGCTACGTATACCAGTGGCATGATCCAATGGCAAGGAAAAATAAGTACTTCTGGATGCAGTAATTCATCCAGTTCATTTTTTTACAATCAAGAAAGAGGGCTTAATATCCCGAAGGAAGGTACAAATATTAAGCGGTGTCGCTATATTTTTTTCTCACGCTAAGACGAGCAAGCATGCCGCCATTATCAAAATGGATGTATCTCGCCTCAAGCTCTCAACCAACTACGACGCATCCAGAACCTGGCCACTATATACATCGTCTGAACACCAGGCCACACTAACCTATCCGGCTGCCCCCGAACTAACTATACCGGTCATTCGCACTAAGTAAAAAAAACCCACCAACACCCCTACCCCCTCCCTCCCGGCATTACACAGATATTCCTTACCACTACCACCATATCGCCTCAATAAGCGACACACGTCTGGCCACGCCTACAAACGCAGACAAACTAACCCACAACAAAATTATACTCAACATATCACCAACAATGTGCCCCCACGAATGACCACCCAGAGATACCCTCAACACCGCATACAACCTAGCATGGGCTTTCCCTTACCATCCAAAACCCCATCCCTTGCCTCTCCCTCGAGAAGTGGGAGGCTGATGAAAAGCGTGCCAGAGACGCAGGTCAACCTTGGGCTTCTCACAAGAGGAGCTGCCAATGCTCGCTGCTTACCGAACTAGGAAGTCCACCGCAACATTTTCAGCTTGAATAAACGTTTGTCATCAACAACGCTAAGTTTTCTTTTTGACCATTTATTCCGGCATCAGCGTTCTAGAATGCACCCCGCTTCCTACTCGTGTTCGTTTCCGGCGGGAAGTAAGCACCTCTCGCACATAAACTTGACAAAAGCGCACCCACTCGCACTCTGTACACCGAAGCCTCCCAGCCAAGAGAGTGGGTGACGACCGTCATAACGGTAACCATTTTCAAAATATTTGTTTGGCGGCTGGCACATTATTTGCAATGCGGCAGGGAGTATGCCGTGCGCCTAATGATGCGGCCTTGCGGCCAAACTATGCGCGCTACTTTCGCGAAATCGGGAAACGACCGTATAGCACAACCAGTCGGCCGTTCGCTTCGATGCGTGGGCCGCCGCTATCTGTGATCGCACACAGGCAGCGTTTGTCTAGCCGGAGGCAAAGCCGCCTTTCAGTGTGGCCTTACCGCAACCTGTAAATCAGGCTACCGGCCTGACTATTTATACCGTAATATTTTGAGGTAAAGAAAAAGTGAGAGCAATAATTTGCCTCGGCGTGTTTTACTGGGTATGTGCTTGGTATTTCCTGCTGCAGCCATCCCATAGGCAACATTTCAATTACTGCGCTTGTACTGCTTTGGTTCATCTAAGCCTGCCGAAGAAATGTCTGGTAAAGCCCTCCAAGGTTAGAATCTCGTCGCAAATTATCTGCATTGCACAGAAGCCCTGCATGAGTTGTGTTCTCAAGGCCCACTACGCTTGTGCTCTCTTGTTGACACTTTGTCGGTTTGTTTGAAAGTCCGAATGCAAGATGGATTAAATTGATTGATTGATTGATTGATTGATTGATTGATTGATTGATTGATTGATTGATTGATTGATTGATTGATTGATTGATTGATTGATTGATTGATTGATTGATTGATTGATTGATTGATTGATTGATTGATTTAGGGTTTAACGCGCCCACGCAACGCAGGTGATGAGGCACGCCGTAGTGAAGGGCTTCGGCACAACGCCTTAGCCACTCAGCTACCGCGGCGGTTAAGATGGCCTAATTACCCCCCACACCTCCATATATTCTTGAAAAACGCCGCTATGAATTTATCCGGTATTTTACAAAAATTTAAACAAAATATTGTCTACTCTTTCTTCTTTATTCTATTTTCAATGTTTGTTTTTTCAGTTTACAGCGCACCAGTGATTTACGAACGAGAGAATTCTGCCAGTATAATAGTACGAATATACCAAAGGAAAGATGAACACCCAAAGTATTACAAATTTAAATTAATGAATCTTGCTGCTTGTTTGTGCAAAGGGCAGGTAAGAAAAATCAAACACAATTTTCGTTTGGTATCCCACAATTGTTCCCACAAGTGCATTGTGCCGTTAGGGCGTGGGGAATGAAAAGCGTCGACGCTACACCGGCGCTATCACGAGCACTAAACCGGTCTCTTCGGGCTAAAGTGGTATCTGTGCCGAGGCCAACCTACCTGCCTATCGCTTTGTTTCTCCTCCTCTTCGTCGCACCTACCGGAAAGTAGTGCTGGTGCAGCTTAATTTTCGAGCGTTAACAGAAGGACTAGCCATAGCCACTATGCCCTCGCAGCCTCGGGTGCTAACTACGTACACTTAGCGTTGCCCTATTGCCCTACCATCTGTAAGCTACCTGAGGACCACTACAATGACAATGCTGTTAATCTCGCTGGTAACGGTGTTGGTAACGTACTCGCCGCGGTGTTTCAGCGGCCAAGACGTCGTTCTGCTGGATATGAGTACGCGGGTTTCCTTTCATTTCAATTCATTTCATTTCATTTCATTTTTATTTGCTTCAAGCCATTGGGTGGTACAAGAGTGAAAATTTCACACGAGCCCTTAGCAACAATGCTACCACCGGCCCCACACAGCTAATACACTTCTCCATTACGCCTGCTGCTACCGGTTTGATTTCGGCCGTGGCTGCCGATGTTCTCGTGAAGTCCAAATACGATAAGGCCCGTGTGTAGAGATTTCGGCACTCATTGAATATCCCCTGGTTGTGTAAATTATTGCGCATTCGGATCCACTCATACTGTAAGCCTCAAAGCTCAGGTGTAGCTTCGGCGAGTAGAACTAAAATTCAAAGCTTTTTTTAGCGGTGATATCAGCGCGCTATCCGTCAACTAACGAGACATTCCTATTTATTCCACACAGCCTTGTCATCCCTTTGCTGTCGGCAGCGTCGTATAAAAATAGCGGCAACACTTTTAAATCCCACAACACATATTTATTATATTAACTGCTCGCACGTGGTGGAAGAAGCATTCATGATAACATGCTGAAGAAAAGGCGTACTCTTATTTCGCCGCTACCTATTGCCATGCGAGGGAGCTGTGGACTCGAAGCGTTTTTTCTGTGGTGGCGCAAAGCAGTGCTTAACTGTTTCACATATATCTGCGTGTCTGCAGATTATGGCTATCCTCAGAACGTAAGGTGTGTGAGAGAGAATAAACGTGTATTTGAGCTAACTGGGGTGGTTGAGCGCTCACTCGTTGAAGTGGGTTTGCCTCAGTCCAGGTACCCTGGAGCCTTGGCTGCAGCCATGGCACGGCCCGGGTGACCAGAGAGATCTGGTCGGCGTAATCAGAGCTGGTGAGCAGGCGCTCCCACTGCACGAAGAAGAGATACTTCTCCATTGCAGTGAGCCTAAGTAGCCGCGGTTAGACGCTTTCAACGGAAGCGCATCGCAGAGAGAGAGCGCATCGGCAAAGGACCGCTTCCAAGCCTGCTGGCGCAGTGACTTCTCTGCGCCTTCCGAGCGAATCCTGCCGTTTGCATGACGTTGACGCGGCAGATATTGGATTCGCTGCGCTACCGTCGCAGCATTGTGTGTGTGGATGTAGCGAGGCAGTGAAGTACTCGATCGTGCATGAAGGAGGGTATCGCCAATGAGTGTTGTAATAACACTTATTGTAATAACTATTACGTACCGCGCATCGGGCAACTTCAAAACCAACTGCAATAATCTTTCTTTGCATCTAAATGTTCTTTAAAGTCTGGACATCGTTTGCATCCTTGAGTAACGTTGCTGAAGAAACACTGCCACAATCGGCCGGCTTCTGTTCAGTTGCAAGAATAAGCGCATAGCATAGCCACTTGAATGAAAATCGTAACAAATCAAAGCAGGCTAGAATGCATATCTACTGTTGCGAGCAAACCACGGTGTGCCAATCTGAGCTGGCGATAGCTATAGGGCTCGTAGTGCTTCCAGACATGAAGGGTTTAGTAAAAGCATATATCGGCACCGCTGCAGTGCCACTTTAATAAAACGTTGCATGCATATCGAATATTTCTTATAGTGATCCGCAATCTAATTTGTGTGAAGGTAACTTTCATTAGAACGAGAGTTACAACTTTTTTCTGCAACATATTCACCACTACTTCTAATTCAAAGCGAAGCTGCTTGTGTCACTTTCCCGCCGTTATCTTTTGTGTTCCGTAACAGATGCAAAAAAAAAATCAACCGAAAAATATCACTTTCGCCAAGAACCAGTCCGACGGTAAAAGGGGAAGGATTCCGTAAGGTAAAATATAATCCCTAAACAGGTGCAAACGCCTGTAGCATATCCAAGCCACCCGCCGCGGTAGCTCAGTAGGTAAGGCGTTGTGCTACTGGGCCCAAGGGAACGGGTTCAATCCCCCCCGGCCCTTGCGGCGGACGTTTTCTGACGGAGGCGAAAAACGAAGCCTAGTAACCTATGGTTTCGGGGGTCCTGATCAAATTTTAATCAGCAATTTTCTTGCTGTAGGAGTTTTTTCTGGTGAAAAAAAGCACTAACGCCATCTATGCGCATCGCATTACAGAGAGCAAGTGGGCAAAACGTTTTCAATCTACTTCCGCTGGTAGCACGATTCTTACGTGTTGACATTGCTCAGGGCGCAGGTAGCCTTGGAGAGATTTAAGGATGCACATGTACGTAAACAAAAATTAAATCATTATTTTAATTTAAAATTTATATCAGATTTGAGTTTACGAAAGTGAATAAAGAAACCCGGGGTACAAACTGGCGTCGAAGACAGGTGCTGGAAAAGCAGGAAAAAACCTCTCAGTTTTTACTCTGTTGACTTAACTTAGATGCGCGTGCATGTCGTTCCGGCTCTTTTCCTGATACGTCCTTGATCGCGTGTTCGAACCTACATTACTCGCTCAGGGCATTCTCTGTGTATGTCCACACGACCGCAACCGATATATGATATTCATGCGCCTGTAAAGGACGCGCCCCTGTTGGTGCGTCTGTAGCTAATATGAGCCTCTCTGTGAGAGTGTGACAACAGGCAGCCCCAATCCGCAACGGACATTCTTCTGCATAGGCGACCGTAACCTACATGTCGATTCGTTTGTAACCGTAACGCCGCTGGCCTTCGCTGCCCGTTAGTCTAGAGATGACATATAATTTGTTTCGAAAATATTTCCATCGACTGCCTTCACCAGCATCACTCACGCGCAAAGGCTAGAAGATTGGCGGTGGACGTACCGGAGGACGGTCATCTCTGAGTTTCTGCGCCATTCATGTAGGGGCATTGTGACAGCACTGTCCATAACGCGAATGAGTGTATAACAGTGCTGTCACAATGTGCTGCCACATGCTGGCAGCTGTCCCAGTGCTGCCAGGAAGTTGCTCTGATGATAACCAATATAAGAAATAACGTGTCCCCGGGACATGATGAAATAAAAACTATACCATTGAAATATGTCTCTGCAACCATATTTGAAATATGGTTTGAAACATGGACATTTCCAGATGACCTGAAAATAACTCGGGTAACCCCAATAAATAAGGGCGCAGATAAAACTGAGTTTGCCAACTATAGGCCAATTTCTGTGCTACCGATTCTATCAAAATTGTTTGAGTTGAACGTGGAATCAAGGCCAGGCTCTAAGAGTTTTTTTTATTAAATTTAATGTTATATCTAACATCACAATACAGATTCCTTAAGGGGAGAAGTACAGAACAAGCATTGCTTGCCCTAAAAAGCAGAATTATGGAAAACATTGAAGGCAACAAATACACTCTAGGCCTTTTCTTGGACTTCCGCAAAGCCTTTGATTGCGTGCAGCACAATATTCTTTAAAAAAAAGCTTGAGAAGTACGGCGTCCGAGGTGTAGCTTTAAAATTAATGTGTAGCTATTTAAACAACCGAACGCAGTTCGTACGTATTAACGATACCCTTTCAGGTCATTTAGTTACCAAAGAAGGTGTTCCGCAAGGTTCACTTCTGGAGCCATTTCAATTCATCCTGTATATATATGACATTTGTAAAATACCTGAACCCCCGAACCTTATCATGTATGCAGACAATACCAATGCATTTTTGCTGCCACGTCTGCTACAGAACTCTAAATAAAGGTAAACTGTTACCTAAAGAAGCTAGCCGTGTGGCTAGAAAATAACAAAATGAGTCTAAACTTATCAAAAACTTACTTTGTTATCTTCCGACCGATTGACATCAATATTCAGGAAGGTCTAAATGTTAGGTTCCAGAGCAGAAAATTACAACAAGTTCCACAAATCAAATTTATTGGTATTTGGTTCAATGAAAACCTCGCAATAGAATTTTTATGTATCGAAGATCATTAAAAATTAAGCAAGACTGCTGGGTGTTTATACAGAATCGCAAACCTTGTGCCTCCATGGTTGAAGTTGGCAGTGTATTATGCCCTCGTCTATTCCAAATTATCGTGCTGTTAATTGGTCTGGGGCAGTACAACTGGTTCGAACTACCATAAGCTCTTACTGCCCCAGAAAAAAGCTTTGCGTGCAACAGAAGGCTATCATGGCAAGTCGATTGATCTTCCCACACACCCTCTATTTTAAAAATATAGAATCCTAAAATCCAAACAAATATAACATTTTCGTCTGCTCCAGTACATACACCGAAATCCCTCCCTTCATGAAACACGAGAAACTAAATTCTACCGGCGTAATAAAAAAAAGACCTTACCCAAAATCCGTGCAAATTATGGCAAACAAGGTATGCAGTTTCAGGTGGCCGCAGCTCTTAACCTGCTTCCGCTCGATTGTAAATATGAGACATCTTAAGGAAATTTCTCAAGGTATGTTAAGAAATACTTGATCGAATGCAATCCTGAACTTCTCTGAGGCCTCCGTGTGTTCATGTGTTTTTCAGTGTTTTTTCTAAGAAGATTTGTTATGCTTGTTATTTTTACTCTTACGCGTGTACAGGGCTGCACTCCTATATTCTCAACCCTTCATCTGTGCGTTACAGTGTCTGTTATTTGGTCCTTCTTTGTGTATAGGACACATGTAAAGATGTACTACCTGTTTTGTGATGATGTGTTATCGCACCTATTCTATTTTCTGTACTTGTTCAGTAACGGCTTCTAAACGGCTTCCAAACTGTAAAAGGAGCCGAGAACTTGTCAGGCCTCGTGGCCCTTTGTCTCGGCTTCTGCTTTTTCTTTAGAAAGAAAGAAATAAACTTCAAACTTCAAACATCGTGCGAATAATTTACGCCGTAAAGATTGATTATGAAAGTTTTTAACAGAACACGTACTCTAGGGAGATGGGGGGGGGGGGGGGGTGTATAAACATTTATTTGAGTCAATAAAAGTAAAGTGAAAGAAAGGTGGGTGGTCTCTTCTTAGTTCAGAAAGTCGCGAGTGACCGCAGCTTCTCTACCCGGGAGATCAGAGCGCCTGAGTCTTGAGCTGAGCTGAGAGCTAGTCCGCCCGCACTCGCACTGCTCCGGGGTAGGGGAAGGGAGGGAATTCGGCTGGTCGGCGCATTCCCATACGAGATGTTACGTCGCACTGGAGCTATGGCAGGCTGGGCAGTTGTATGATATGTAGTGAGAGATATGTGATGAAGGATAGGGGTGTTGAAGTATGTTTGGGTCAGTCGGGCGTCGCAGGAGTTAGAATTAGGCGTGAGGGGTTGGTAATAGAGGCGGCCCTTGATGGAGGATATCGGCGTAGCGACTGGGAATGGGAAGGCTGTGAGGCAGGCGCTGCCGAGTAGCCCTTTCCCGATGAGAATCCACAGGGTGAGATCACAAAATATATATATGCACATATACAGCGCACTCATTTCATCAACGACGTTTAAATCATATACATAAACGCATATGGATTAAGCCATAGCTAACTTCTAGTAGCCATATCCTGGCATAGGTATAAAAAAAACTAAAAAAGCACGTAAAGCACACTCAATTTAATATGGGTAGTAATTTGTTCAAGCCAACTCACGGGGTAACTGTCACAAGAGTATTCATTCTAAAAACCGTGTTTATTAGGTGACACCTTTGTAGCTGAATGAAGAATTTTCATGGGGGCAAACACCTGCTAAAATGACAAATGAATGATCGCGTTTGATTTATATATTTTTGAAATCATATCAGCTACCACTATTTCAATAAACTCCGAGAGTAAGTCTGTAACATTTATTAAACAAATAATTCAATGAACTTGAATAAATTTGATACAGGCATGTCTACCGCCGATTTATTCTGTTTATTTCACAGCCGAGGTAAGTCGTTTTTGGGGACCCCGCGTTAATGGTTAGTTCGGCAGTTTGATGAGTTCCAAGACAGAACACGGAATGACCATCGTATAGTCTATTGCACGTAATATCAATTACGCCGGTCGCTTTAAACTATTTAAAATCTTCAATGGTTGATTCTGAAGATGGAAAGATTGTTACGGCCCGTAAAATCTTTGTTTTTAATTTTTAAGGGACTATCTAATTTTTTTTATGTTGAGGTATCCGAAAATAACCGGGAATAATTGAAATAGGTGGAAGACAATGGGTTATAAATCACCAATATTGCTGACGTCTGAAGGGAGTATAGTTTCCAGTTTAACATATGCGTCACAGATGAAAACTTTTGCGACATACGGTTTGTACGATGGTTCCACTGTACTGAGGAATAAAAAAAAAAAACGCCCAGGAATTTGTTACTTTAAACGAGTTCTGTCTTTGTGTATCTGAAAACAATGTCGTGTCCGCTAGAATGAACCGTTTGGGCTTTTGTTTTTCATGTGTTGATATTTAATCGGTTATTTCTAAAACTGGGTTAGCTATTGTATCTGCTTCAGAGTAAAAAAAGACGAGACAATAATACTGAAAACTGAGCTAGTTGGTACAAGTTCCGTTTGCTGAAGCAGAGCGAATAAACGAAAAAACGCAGTGAAAGGGAAGATAGCGCCGTCGTGTCTTTCATTTCAGTGTGCCCGTTGCTAATTTAAGCTGATTCGGTATGACGAAGATCAGGCGAATAAGCTGTCATGCTCTGCTCATATTACAGACCTAACTTCTGTTGAAATACGAACTGCGCCGTGAACGTACAAACCGCAAATAAGGGGACCCAGGACATTTCTTCGCGCAACAAGAATTAACGTATTTGCTCGCCGAATTCCACCTACTTCGCTTCACTTGGTATTCTAATCCCTGTGATTATAAAACCGTTCTTCTATACGTCCTTCCATATACGTAACGAAATACCATGAAAGATAACACACCGCCGCGCGGTTATGATTCCCGCTTCAGAACCAGACGGGCCATGGTTCGATCCGCCAAACTTGATCTCATGATAAATTTGGGTTTTAAATCCGCTATCACAGCAAATGCGCCGTCATACCAGCGGTGGATAAGCGGCGATGGACCACGGGCCCGCACACACGGTGACCCCACGCTCCCCCCATAAATGTACTCCCACAAAAGTACCCCACATTCAATTGACAGCTGTCGCTGTGAACTTTACTGGTTCTTGTCATATCCTAGGTCCGATTTCTACCTACTGTTGACAGATGGATTATGTGGCCAGCATAAAGAAAAGTACCGAAATAAATTACAGCCCTGGCGTAAATGGTTAGGGTGGGCGTCAAGACTGGTACAGGCTATTCCTTTGCGGTCATTTGCGTCATTTATCAGGGCGGAACCTTTCCATGTGTGCGCCTCGTGACTTGTACAAAATTCCAGACGTACGGGCGTGTGTGACGTGAAGGCTTCGCTTCCGGCGTTTATGCTACAGGCAGGACTGATCGCGCGTGCGTATCCAGCTCGACGTTCCAGCCTCCAAAGCCGTGGGCGCCGCATCTGATTGACACGCGTGCTAAAGGGCTCGCTTCGAACTTTGCTGATAAGTCGACACAAGGGTGTTGGCACAATAGCGGCTGCCCACGGATTCGGGCAGCTTTTTGATGGAGCTGTCCCCGCTGAACGCTGAAAGTGCGG
The DNA here is from genome assembly GCF_048455015.1 of Haemaphysalis longicornis. Lineage (NCBI taxonomy): Eukaryota > Metazoa > Arthropoda > Arachnida > Ixodida > Ixodidae > Haemaphysalis > Haemaphysalis longicornis. Next base: position 418,140,298 of record NW_027526203.1, on the reverse strand, counting down.
CGTCAACTTTTTTTGCTTTTCCTCCCGAGGTCTTTCGGGTCGTTTTGGTCGCTTCTCAGATCTAGGCCTCTTGAAGACTCGCCCATTTCTTCTCTTTCCCGCGCTTTGGGAGTATCGTGCTCGAAGCCGAGCCTTCCTCACGCGCGTGCAGATATAGATGCGAGTGCTCCACATATTACGCGGCACGTGCGGACGGCCGCCCCCCGCATTGTCTTCTTTGTGCGAAGTGCAGCCAACCTGCTTTCTGTGTGCATGTTTGCGCCGGCCGTCGGCTGCTGTTTGTTTACGCTAAAAGCGGAGAAAGGGCAGAGGCGCTCTCGGGCTTCCTTTTTCCGACGCAGCCACCTTCGGCGCCACGCACACTTCCTGTTCATTGTCCTGTGCGGAGCTGTTGGCGGCGGCGAACAATACCGGCCGGAGGCCTAATGCCCATTCTCCCGAGCGGCGGCCTGTCGTTGGTTCTCTTTGGCGTCCATAACGAAATCGCTGCTCCGTGTAGGCTGCCCGGCGGGCGCCCTCTGTTCCGAGGCGTGAGTCTTATTTTTCGGCCTCGTCATTCGGCCCCGTTTCTTGCCGCCGGAATTCCGGGGACCCTCGGAGACCTCCGGCGGCGAAACGACTTGCCGAGGCCTCGCGCTGCCTCTATAAGCTTCGCGGAAAGCAAGAGGCCAAAGAAAGAGCGAAAGGTATGTGGGTTGACCGGACGCAGGTGGATCCGATCGCTAATGGACTCAAGTCCGCCCGGCTTTTGACACTGACGGCCCCACTCCTTTCGTAACAATCCGCGCACACGGGAGCTCGACGGCAGGTTCGGTTTCCCTGGCAAACGGCTGCGTAAGAACGCGTAACACCACCTATAAATAGACCCGAGGGGCCTGCGGATCGGTGTACAATGCTACGTCTTCTTGGTTTGAGGAAAAGTGATGCTTGCGGTGTGTGTGAGCACTCATATGTTCAGGCTTGTTCCAATGTGCAAATCATATCTTGGTGAACCCCAGTGGTAGTTTCGGCGCACATTTTTCGGTATCGCTTGCTTGTGGGCGGGTTTTTGAAATCAGAATGCAACTTATGCCTTACACTGCAGCCAGGAGTGACACGTGGTGTTGTGCGAAGGTGGTTTCCACAGGTAGTTTGTATAATACCCAAACTTTTGATTAATTTTGGTTTGGTTATGAGGTTTAACGCACCGTCGACGCTACACAGGAGATGAGACTCGCCGTATTGGAGGTCTCCGGATTAATTTTGACCACTCGTGAATCTGTCACGTGCGCTGAAATCTTGAACACACGAGCGTTTTCGCTTTTCGCTTCCATCAAAATGCGCGCTTAAACTCGTCATTTCAGTATATTTATGTCCACTGCATGTCGAAGGTTCCTCCTATGGACTACCAATCGCTCCTGCCAGGTTCTCGGTCCCTTAATTTCCTCTTTTCATCCATCCGACCCGGGTGTCCTTCCCTCCCTCACTTCTTCATCACTCGAGGGTCTACTTTTTGTCAGACCTTTGCACCCCATTGCTTAATTTGAGCTAGAGTGCCTTCTTCACGCGTCTGTTCTTTCGTCCATGACACTCATCTCCTATCACCAAGCGTTATGCCTGTCGTCGTTATTTCCACATCTCTTGGGACGACCTAACGGTATGACTAGAGGTAATTTACCCCCGCGAGCTCCCTCGAGCTGCAACTCCCTGCGCGAGCACGTTTAGAAAAAGTTGGTGTTCCCTACAAACGCAAACGTCGTTTTCGTACCGCGACTAATGCCGCTTTCAACAGTAGCTGAATTCAACATTCAGCTGAGTTGAATTTGGCATGCTTGCGGAGGATTTCTAGCTTCAAGCCGTTATGCAATGCGTTTTAGAGTAGTCGCATTATGAAGAAGAGCTACGGCTATCCTCCGTAGCCGCTTGCGCCGACTGCTTCCATTTTTAGACCTTCAAGGCCCCCAGCAATAACAGTGCCTTCCCTGAGCCTCGGCGGCTGCCTGAAATTGTACTTTTCCCCGCCCGCACGTAAACGTATAAACGACTTTCTGAACTCGACTTTTTGCTCCTCGAATTTAGGAATTAGGAATAGTTCGTCGGGCCACTTCTGAAACCTTCTGCACCCCGAAGATTGTAGAAAGGCCCGAGCACAGACAATATTTAAATTATACGGAGATACACCATCTACCGCCTACACTGATGCGGCGTGTTACCCCTAGAGAGCAGTCATGGCAGCCACTATCGTTTTAAACAAGTAACACCGGTGTAGCGTCTCAATTCCCGGACACAGCCACTTCCAAGCCGAGCAAGCGGCGAAAGCACTTATGCTTAGCCAATGCGAGGCCAAATTCATCGTCACACACCCTCAGCGGGCGTGTCGAAACTTTGAAAACAGCCGATTGCACGTCACAACGCTTCTAATAATAAATCAGAGACCCCCGATTAGACCAGTGACCCCCCCCCCCCCCCCCCCCTACACTGGCAACGAGATCACCAGCCTCGTGCCTTGAAATTTGAACCAACGAGCCAACGCTGATGAAGACGAATCTGAGTGCATGCATATTCTAGTCACATACCAGGAAATCACGCAGCACCATAGGCTGTCTCGTAGACCACCCAAGTACCTGGAAAGATTATTCCGCGCCCTGCAGGCTAATACCTTCCCACACCCCACCAGAATGCACTTATTTGATTCCGCATAATTTTTTTTTTCGCTTTTCGCCGCTTCTGTGGATAACTCAGGACCCTCAAACGCATAGTGGGTGGCTGCAACAAATCTACCCTAGACACCCCCCCCCCCCCTTTCCCCCAACATGCACCTTTCCACAGGGCTTTGGGAGGAAGCCGTGGCCAGCTCCGGCCTCGAAGATTACTGTGCTCGCTAAGCGAAAAAGATACCAACAAGTTAAACGTAATCCTCAGTAAAGCCACAAAGAAAACCCTCAGTCTCCCGATGAGCCCATAGACCTACAGACTTTTCTGCATGGGGCTCCATAATACGGCCGACGAGCTTATAGAAGATTATCTGTCCAACCAAAAAGCCTGCCTCGCACTAACCTCCACAAGCCCGAAAGTCCTTAAACAAAGCAAGTGAAATTAGCCAGGCGCTATCCCCCCAAGGAAATACCGCACGAACGGCGACGCCGCATCAAGTCCACCGGCTACCTACAAACATGCATGCCGACTGTTATCAAGGAAGATGCGAGGTAAGGGCCAAAGCCCACGGTAAAAAGTATGGGTCCTTCCCTATGGTTGCCTGCACGGACGTAGCCTCATATCATAGAAGGTGAGCCAAAGTTGCGGTGCTAACGACGAAGACAGACCTCCTGATCGACGCCACCCTGCAACAAGCCACAACACAAGAAGCAGAAGGGGTAGCTGTAGCACTAGCCCCGGCGCAAACGAAAGCAACCGTTCTCAACAAGTATGCAGAAATTTCACCACGGGCTGGGTGGCACAGAAGACCCATCGCATTATGACAACCAACAAACCAAACAGGAACGCCGGATTGTGCGGGCACCGGCCCATTCCTCCCTGGAGGGCAGCGCATTTGCCCACCGTAAGGCCCGAGGCTTTGTAGAGCAGGCCACGGGGGAGACCACCGAGAACGCACCATTAATTACGTACTGAGAGATCACCCAGGACTACAGACTGACCCGCAGAACACTTCCGCTCACAAAAACGCCAGAAGCAACACTCAGACAATTCCAATATAACATGCCCTCACATCCGATGCGAATGGACCGCCTGTTCCCTTATCAGCCTGAAGCCCAATGCAAATACTTCACCCAACCAGAAACACCCATGGCCGTATTCTGGGTCAGTCCTCCACTCCATGTGTTTCCTCGACTCGGATGAGTGGAGGATACCGCAATGCCTTCACGTGCCTTTGCATGCTTCCGAGGATCACCTTGACTGGAGGCTCGAGTGGAGGAGGGATTCAGAATAAGGGTGCCAGTCACATCGTCCTAGAGTGCGAGCAAAATCCAAGCCTACAACCCCTTTCCCCAGAGCAATGGGAGACGCTGCTGTCCAGCTCCCATGTCGTTTACCAGCTCCTGCTGGTTGAGGGAGTGGTTGTCGCCAAGACGGCGCATGGATACTCGTGAAAAGGGCAGCACTCCTGCGAGGATATCATTGCTCCCAATAAAGAAGTCTCTTTATCTCTCTCTCTCTCTCTCTCTCTCTCTCTCTCTCTCTCTCTCTCTCTCTCTCTCTCTCTCTCTTGATCTGTAGGGATGGCACCCCTCTGAAGCTTTTCCTCTGTTACAATAAAGTTTATTGTCTCCCAGTGTCTGTCGTCACCCTGCCCTTGTTGGACAGAAGAACTACCCAAACATCGAAGTCCACTTCCAAGGAAAGGAGATACCCCGAGAATATTGCATGCAGGTCCAAGAGACAGGGACTAATACCGCCACTATCTGCGCCCTACAGTCCAGCGCTGAGCAAATCGGAAGGCTGATCGCCAGAGTGGGAAACACACATCATGGTCTAAAAGAAGCCAACCTTCTCCGATTCGTACAGGCTTTCATAATCCGACGCCTTACCTGCATTACCCCCTTTCAAAAGATGACTAAAATGGAGATTAAGAATGCCCAATGTATTGCTCGAAAGTCAACCAAACTTGCGATAGGCATATTCATATCAGCCTCAACAGACCGGCTCATGGCTATTGGTTTACTCCAGGGGTCGGCAACGTGCGGCCCACGGGCCGCATGCGCCCCGCGGGGCATATACAGGCGCCCCCTGACAGGACGTCAGAACCACCCCCTACCCTTTCACTTCCTATCTGAAGGCCGACATGGCAGATTTAACCCCAAGTTTGGTTAGACAGGAACAAAGAAAGATCACTTCCAGTCGGCATTGTCCTCCATCTTCACACTTAGCCAGGTAACGTATCCACTGACTTTCTTTGCAAACGTCCTAAAATCCTCCTCCCCCCATTGCCGTCTGGCCATGTGGCCCCCGCCGTCTGGCCCTAACTGAGGCGGCTTCATGCAACTCGGCCTTCCACCTGAAAAGGTTGCCGAACCCAGGTTTACACAATAAGAAAAAGAATAAGAATAATGTTTATTGTGTGTTCATAAACGGTATAGATAGGTAAATATACGGAAGGAGGTCCCATAACACGAGGCTGTAAGAGGACCTCCTGTGAGTAAGTACATACCCAGCTTTCTCGCTCAAAATTCCGACCTCTATTTAACCTAGCAAAATTACTTTAGGAAAATGATATTTGGCACAAAGCAAGAAGTCAGCGTGAAGATAAAAACACTAGAAGAACTTTCCAGGATTCTGAATAGTTTATGTGCAATTCGCTGTCAAATCTTACTCCCCATGCATTACTATGGGATAGTTTCCATGGCTCAGGAACCTAGCCGCAAAACGTGTAAGACTTGACACTGTGTGCAAAGGTAGCGTTCACCCCCAATATTAGCAGCGCAAAAGAACTTTACATTACGCTAAATAACTACAGAGTAATCGCTGTTGAAATGACTGCCATGAGCGGGAAATCTGCACATGACATACAGAAAAATGCAAAAAGATCAGAGCAGCTAGTTTGGCAAAAATGAAATACAAGCAGAGCAGTGTACAAAAGAACAAGAAAGGAAATTACAGACTGAAAAGAGTAGCCAAAAGTGTTTATACAATGCTAAATGTCATGAAGAAACGAAGAGAGCGCAGTTTTGAAGGAATTTATAAATTATCGCGTTATAATTTCACTAGGAAGACTATTCCAGTTTGAAATTGCCGCAAAATAAGCAGTGTGTTTGCCATAGTTAGTGTTCACTTTTGTCAGTAAAAATAATTTTTAAAGGCGAACCGGGTACAGTTCTTATTAATTAGTGTTTCGGGGTGGAATATGATCGAAGGTATCCGTTTATTAACTGATTGGTACATAAGGATACTAAGGCTGTATTTGAAAATATTGCTTAATGTTGGTAGTCTATTAGCCTGGAGTAGCTGAGCGGCGTTGCTATTGTACGGACTATATGTAATTATTCGTATCGCTTGATTTTGAATGTGAGCTATGAGCTCATGAGCTCACCGAAGCACAATGAACTGCACAATTCCACAGGTTGGCCGACAGCGCTACTGGGAGAACCATTCTCGCCTCTCTTGGCATGCCCTTTGCCACCCAGAAAGGCCCCAAAGCCTCCTGGACGACAACATGCGTCAAACCATCCCCCTTGTCCGCCCTCCTCATGACATGCACCCTGAACATCGCAAGGAGCTGCTTATCGCCCCCGATAGAGCCCTACACAAACTATACCAGATTAATCCTGCTGTCTGGCATACGTAGATGCCGCGGAGTATCGCGACCGGCGGCGGCTGCAGTCGTGATCAACACACATGGAGGCGCAACAACATCCGTATCTATTCCTACTCGACATTCAGAAACAGGACAGGAAGCAGCCATTGCTCCCGCTATATTGTCGATATCCGCTACAATCATTGCGTCTGACTCGAAGACAGCTATCCTTAAAGGCCAACTGCACTCAAAATTTCAACCTCCTGAAAACATTATTTCCGTATAGTCTTCCTAAAACGACTGCAAGATACAAAATATGACAGCTGAAATAGGCGTATCCGCGGAGCAAACGACCATCAAAAATTGGATATTTTGAAAGCCATATCGAGGTAGCGCGGCTACTACGACCAGGTTGAAGTGACGTCGTTCTTTTACATAGCAGTAGTAAGACAATATATAGTCCTAAATATATGCGCTTATTCATGGGTACTTCATTTTCTGAAGTGATTTTTGCATCTTGGCTGTCACTGTGAGTCTAAATCAGGTTGAAAAAACCGTAGCGACACCGAAGAACTGTCGCCAGACAACCTGCCAGACGTCACCGAGATACGTTTCGCATTCTAAAAACACAACATGAAAAATATGTAGCATAAACGTATTAGGCATCTAGCAGCATCAGCTGAATACATGCTTCTAAAGATAAACCTCAGCTTAGCAATCCTTGCCAAACAGGCTGCCGGTTTCAGTTAGGATACTGGTGGCATGTTTTGTTTCGCTGAAGAAGCGTAGTCGAAAGCTTTATGAAAGGGGTAGCAAAAATAAATGTTTATAGGTAAACGGAGTGTTTGTAAACAATGGAGGAAGGTATAGGCGCGCTGCACTATACAGAGGCACTGTGAGTGCACCAATCGTCACCGATTTTCATTACAAATACGTGTACAGAGTAGTACGCTGGAGCTTCGATAAACAGGTGACATTTTCCTGACCACTTCTCACCTTGTGCCTGACGCACCCTGCCAATGCTTTGCGGCGTCCACACTGTGTAGTCTCATTTTGTACAAGTCGAGAAGCAAACTAACTTCAAAGATCGTATCAATGTGTCCTTTTCTTTTTTGCGTGTATTTGAGGAGCATACCTCGGCAAAGTTGGCGCGGCTCACTCAAACTCACTCACAATTTTTTTTTTTGAATCACCACTCACTCAAACTCGGACTCAATGCTGAGCAGCACATCTGCGCTCCCTCAAACTCAAACTCACATTGAGCGCAAAACTCAAAACTCACTCGGACTCAAAACTCAAAATGTACTCAGAACTCAAAATGTACTCAAACTCAAAATGTACTCAAACTCAAAATGGTCTCAAAACTCAAAATGTACTCAAAACTCAAAATGTACTCAAACTCAAAATGAACTCAAACTCAAAATGTACTCAAAACTCAAAATGTACTCAAACTCAAGATGTACTCAAACTCAAAATGAACTCAAAACTCAAAATGGACTCAAAACTCAAAATGGACTCAGAACTCAAAATGTACTCAAACTCAAAATGTACTCAAAACTCAAAATGTACTCAAACTCAAAATGGACTCAAAACTCAAAATGTACTGAAAACTCAAAATGAACTCGGAACTCAAAATGGGCTGAGAACTCAAAATGAATTCAGAACTCAAATGGCCTCACAACTATCTCGTGCTAGGAATTTACTCGGGCTCAGATGGACTCTGATTTCATTAGCATTCAGTGTTTTCAAATTCACGCGTGGTAAAAATATTACGGGTGCAAATTCGGGAGCTCAAACTCTTGCATTCGGCATGACATGACACCGTAGCTCCTGTGAGGTCGGAAGCAATTTTCGTTGCAGATTTAATACAGATATACTTGCTGCCCATGATGACTAGCGGTGGTTGCAAGCAATTGTACGTATATATTGGATGCCTAACTCTTGATGTAGGCTCCATGTTCGTGTTCATGACAGAGGCGGTCCAGACTCGATGGTGTGCTGGGTCCCTGGGTCGAGACAAGCAAGATTGGGCGAGGGGACGTGCGCTCACTGCTCCGTTCATTTACGTCGAAGCTGTTTAGGGTTACGGTTCCGTGCATTCTTGCTCTGCATCCTGAAAAAACGCCTTGTGTCAAAGCGAACTGTCCCCGCGAATCTCTGAAGCACGAGCGTTCATGGATATGCCTTTGCTTTTTTTAATGCGTAGCATTCTTTGCCGAGTACCCCCTCTCCCTCCCCCCGCCAGGATCGTGTAACTCCTTGCATTTGCACAAAAATTCAGATATCACGGAAGTTCAACCTGTAGTCATTGTAAAAGCTTGAATGTAGAGAATTGATCAAAGTGAATGTTAAAAAACTAAAAAAAATAATAAGAAAAAATACCGAAAATGGCGAACCGTGTAACACGGGAGTCATGGATAGTTTCAGATTGGGTTAAAATTCAGAGAGATGTGGCGCTAAAGAATGTGGGGTATCAAATTGAGGGTCTCGAGGAGGGAAATCACGTGGGACAAACAAAAAAGTGCCTCGTTGTTTGCTGAGGCACTTGTATTAGTTTTTATTAGCATTTTCTAGGTGGGATGAGCTCTCGTAGCTCGGAAAAGCACCACGCTATCGCTGTAAGCAATTACCGCCACCGTACCCAGCTGTAAACTTCCAGCATGCACGCGTGTGCGTGTGCGTGTGCGTGTGCGTGTGCGTGTGCGAGTGCGCGTGCGCGTGCGCGTGCGTTTGCGTGTGTGTATGTGTGTGTTGCGTCAGTCATCTGTTATTTCATTGTGTTTTACATGTAGTCGTTGGAGAACTGCAGAGCCCGAGTTAATTCTTTTCCTTTACATTGTTATCATGTGCTAGTTTTTATATCTTGTGCTGATTTCTTATTGTAAAAAAATCAGTTCGAGCACAGACACAAACTGCGCTTGCTTATTTTTCTGAAGTGTTTTCCTTCTGTCGCAATGTCTGTTTATGTCTTGGTGGCTCTGTTGCCTCTCTATCTCCTACACTCTAGCAAGGAGTTAATGTCTAACCTGTAATTGGCCAATTCTGGATTCGAGTGTACGTTGGTACACTGTGAGAAGGAAATTACGGACACGAAACGCGGCCGTAAGGCTTATTCATAAACAAATGTGAAATTCGCCTTTCTGATAAGCTCTGATGCCCCCTGTTACCTATGGTCGTCCACAATTTCCACGACACCATATGTGTCGAAGGATTTGCTTGTTTGTTGGGACACGGGGAAAAGGAGGAAGTAACGTTTGAATGGCAGTTGTTAGCAGAGAGTTTTTGAGTCTGGTGATTTAAGTTCGAGAGCATGGCATGGCTTTTGTTTTTACCCCATGCCATCCTGCCTCGATGATTCACCGATTAGACGCCAATATTTTTATTACAAGGTTTTTTTTATTACTAGGAAGCAGTGGACATCTCTGGACAAACCTTCGCATGTATATAGCACGACTGCCTTACGGGTTGGCAAGGAATTTTGGTTAAACCCGACCCAGCACTTAAAGAAAGATACCTTTTGCTATATACTCATAACTATAACCAGAAAGCATTTTTATATTTCTCCCACGTGATCCCCCTCGATGAGACCTTTAATTTGATATCCCACACACCCTAGCGGGATCATATGGAATTAATACCAGTCAAACTAACCACGACTCTCATGACTGTAACCAGGACGCATTATTTAAATGTCCGACGTGATTCCCCTAACTGAAACCTTCAATTTGACACCCCACATGCTTTAGCGGCCTCACCTTGAATTTAACCCAATCTATGACTCATAATGACTATCTCATGATTAGAACCACGAAGCCTTTTTTATTTGTACCACGTGATTCCCCTCGTCAAGACCGTAAATTTGATACCCTACACGCCCTAGCGGGGTCACTTCGAATTTTAACCCAATATAACACTCGCCAGGAAGCATTTTTGTATTTCTCTTCCGTGATTCCGCTCATCAAGACCATTAATTTGATACCCATCACATCCTAGCGTAATCAATTTGAATGTTAAACCAATCAATGACAAACCATGACTATCTCATGATATAGCCATACCGCAATTTTGTCCCACGTGACTTCCCTCATCTGAACCTTCAATATGATGCCCCGCACACCCAGTAGCGTCATTGTGAATTTTAACCAAATTTACGACCCACCTTGACTATGTCATGATAATAATCAGGAACCACGTGATTACCCTCATCGAGACCTTTAATTTGATACGCCACACGACCTAGCGTCATGAACTTGAATTTTAACTGAATCTATGACTAACCATGGCTACGTCATTATATAACCATAACGCATTTTTGTTCCGAATGATTCCCCACATCGAGGACTTGAATTTGATTCCCCACATGCCCTCGCAGCGTCATTTTGTATTTTAACCCAATCTATGACTCATTATGACTGCCTGATGAATACAATCAGGACGCATTTTTTTTATTTACCCCGCGTGATTCCGTTAATCGGGACCTTTCATTTGATACCTTACACGCCTTAGCGCCATCAGTTTGACTTTTCACCCATCTAATGCGGTCATTAATCTGTCTAAAGGGGCGTTGCCCGGTAAATTCAGCTAATTCATTTGAAACAGCAGAAGGGACAGCCCCCGCCCCCTTTTCCCCCCGGCTCTCACCTCTTCCTTTGTGACCCCTAGTATATCAAGCCGTTTAAAGTAGCAGGCGAACAACCAGCAAGCAAGCGCCGCCGTGTGCTTTCCCACCACCCTTTCCCACCCTCTTAGTGGATCCATCAGGAGGAAAATTTAAGACAACCATTTTTTATGACCTCACCAGTCAATTAACCCGCACGCGCCCAGCCGCGAAAACTTGGTATACAGCAAGTGCTTAGGGTAATGAAAATTCAACAAGAAACTAAAAAAAAGCAGACACCCCCTCCCTCCCAACCGATCATGCGGATCGTGAATGGTGCCGTAACCGCAGGTAACCTGAATTCCGAGCCCACAGCGACGCCTCAAACTTAACAGCCAACCATAGCTGCCTGCTAGGCTACTCATATGTATTCAAACTCAAAATGGACTCAAAACTCATATGTATACTCAGAACACAAAATGTACTCAAAACTCAAAATGTACTCAGAACTCAAACTGGACTCAAACTCAAAATGTACTCAGAACTAAAAATGGACTCAAACTCAAAATGTATTCAGAACTCAAAATGGACTCAGAATTCACTGGGTCTCAGGCGTACTCAAACTCAATCGGACTCAAACTCAGTCCGGCTCACTCGGCTAAACTCACTCAAGCTCAAACTCACCATACCACACTAGCCTCGCGCTCACTCAAACTCAAACTCACGCGGGAGTTTGAGTCCAAATGAGTCTGAGTGAGTGGACTCATGAGTGAGTTCGCCGACCTCTGGAGTGGACTCATGAGTGAGTTCGCCTACCTCGGTTGAGGAGAGACCTGAGGGAGCTGCACTACACATTTTGCAGAGTGGGATCTCCTCGAAAAGTGTCTGTCAGCGTTTCTCACGATTTGTGCACGAACTCAGCAGCGAGGGTTTTAATGTGCGGTTTCAATGCATTCCATCCCATGTTGGCGTCAAGGGCATTGAGACCGCTGATCAGATGGCACGGAATGCGCTGTCATTTGCACCGACAGTTAAAGTTCCCGACGATCACTGGAACTACTTCAGGCGAACAGTCGTCGAACATTAAAGTCCTTGAGAGATCCCTATCATCAGCCTTGCGTCCCAAACCGACTTACGAGATCGGAGGCAACTTTCCTGTACCTCATCTGAACGGGCTCAGGGAAGACCAATATTGACTAATTAGGATGAGCTCGGGCGGAGCAATTGCCGGCATATCCAGCCAGGCTAACACCACCTGATCCCACAAAACCACCACCACCACCACCACCACCCTTTCCTTTTTTTGATTTACAACCTGTTTGGAAGGCTAAACAATACGTCACTGACGTCATGCCATATTCACCACTGAAACTACCTATATTTGCCCGCGTTTTTAAAGCCAAGCTTTCTACCTCTACCAGCCAACGATTCCTTCGTTGCGTGCGGGACAAGAAACTCCTAACGCGGATAAGGAGGAGGAGGGCGGTTTTCACTCCTTGAGCACAGAGTAGATGGTGCGGAGATAGGGCGAGCAGGCGCGCAGCTGCCTGCTCGCACCGGCGGGCGCGCTGGCCCGTGCTACAAGCAGGGACGGCTTTGTCGTCTTCTTTAGCGATGGTTGTTTTTGGCCAATTTCTGGTGTGCTTCGCATTCATTGCGCGCTTCCTTCGCACGGCTTGATTAACTTGTTCGACAGCACCTCATGGGAAACCCGGACCCGACGGAATTAAGTGGCCGTACGGCAACGATACGTTAAAGATTGGTTTGCAGGGCGGTAAAACAAAATGTAGAGATCACATGAAAACACCTGGCCGGTAGAGAAACGCTACCTTTTGCGCACTGCTTACCACGAATGGGACTCCGTTTTCTGAATTGGTGAATACCAATTCTGTTGTGTTTTAACAAGTATTACAAAAGGCGAAAGGAGCAACTGGATCTGACAAAAAGCGATTATAAAAGTTCCCTCAGCTTTCTCGCAATTCTGAAGCTTACTAAAGTAACTAGTTTAAATCGGTATAAATGGGAATCACGAAGCTCACATGCCCAATTGTTTCGGTCTCTGCGATTGTGTCGCGCTGTGGTGTAGCCCCTAGCTAGCACATCAGGATGGCTAGGTTCCGCAGTCTCACCCTTCGAAAGACGCTCCTCTTCGTTTTCTGACGACACACTGCCGGGCTACAGCGGCGGCGTTATCCGCCGCTCTAGCCCGGCTGTGGCCGACGCTCCTGCGTTCGGGACGGCGCCCCCGCGAATTCCAGGTAACGGCTGGCAGAATCTCTGGTTTCGCTCTTTGTAGAGTCACGTGTGTGAATTCAGGTGACGTCCCATGGGTAATTGTTGTGGGTGTCGTTTAAAGCTTTGCTTTCCAACCACCTTCCCAGCGTGGATTGGAGCCAATTTTTGTTGACCCGCCTTTACCCTTTTTTTTTGCCTTCTTTTCATAGGCATCGGAGGCTTGACGTGTGATAAAGCTGGCAGTTGATAATTAAAAAATGGTGGAGACGCTTACGTAGATTCAATTCTGTGGACAGAGGCAGCGACAACTAGGGTATCTTTCCTTCATAATACTACGCCCCACACCACCATGTATAAAAAACGGCGCTGCTCCTCGGGCGTCAGACATCAGCGCAACGGGCATATACGCAAAATTCGTATGCAGCGACGCCCGCTGCCATCGAAAGAAGAAAGAAGAAGAAAGTAACTTTATTTCTACAAGGAACCCCCCCCCCCTCCCCCCCCCCCCCCCCCCGTCCGGAGCTCATAGTCGGCCGGCCATCTGTGCGCGTTCAGTGGAGTCCGCCAGCCTCCTTTCCCATGAAGTGACGGTAGGAGTGGATAGGGGGGGGGGAGCTTGGGGTTCTGTGTGCACGTCCAGAGAGTATGATAAATACTGTGAGGTAGTCCCCGCAGTTCGGACACTTGGGGGTCTCCGCGTTTATATCTGCCTTAGTACGGCGGATTCCCGGCGCGTGAGTGTTTTGTGTGGTGTTGGGTGCTTCTGTCTGTTTTAACGGGCCGTCCGTACCAGATCTCTGGTGTCGACTGGTTCTTGACGTCCTGGTTGCGTCCTACGTTCCCTCGAATGTAGCAGTGCATGCTCACGCGCCCGGTGGTTTAACCCTCGGGCCAGTGCATGTACGCTCTCATTTTCTGGAACGCCTTCGTGCCTAGGTACCCAGTGCCCATCGTAGCACTTCTGACTTGTAGCGAGGACCGTGTTGAGTGTGTTTGCGGTATTTCTGTGTATTTGGTTGCAGAGAAGTTGCTGGAATGCATCCTGTGACTTCTAAGTAAATGTAGAGTGTTCCAGTGTCTGGCGCAAAATGGCAAGAGTGTGTGTGTGTGTTGCCCTTGTCTCCATATCGGCAGTCGCGTTGAGCTCAATTTCTGTACCTGCTGTGATGAGGGCATGATATCGGTCTACGACAGCGGTGACACTAGCCTTATCTCGGAGGCTGACGTTCATACAGCCGAGTTCTGTTTGCGCTCACTCTTGTTGATCGGATAAGGATGGCCTTAATGCGAAGTGTTCGTCTCTCTTTGTTCCTCTCCGGACGCACGTTACGTGGTAGAAGAGAAGTGCAGATTTTACCCCGTAAGTTAGGCTCCAGTCGCTCGCGTGCGCTTCCCTCATGTTAGCTGGTGTCGTATCCCAGACTGTGAAAGATGCTTATGTCCTGTGTCGTGCTTTGTAGTCGTTGCAGCTGGCTGATTAGTTTTGTGCGCGTTAAGCAGTTCCTCCTAAGAATTTGTCGTGCCGGTGTCTTCCAGTGCCTTTGTTGAGGCATGGGTGGGCAACCCAGGTGCCCGCAGCTATAACAGAACGGACAACCGGTCCCTGGACGGCATTCGACACGCAGTCGGCGCATCTGTGCATACCCACAACTGGTTTCGGCACTTTTGAGCCCGCGTAAAATTCCTTATCATGTATCGTGCTGGATACGCATGAACACAAACGAAAAGCGCTGGAAAGGGCTTTGTCTTCCTTGCATCGCATATTGTAGACAGAATCACCACCCTATCACCGGGATGTCGCGGCCCTTGGTCTCTCCTCTTATTTTACGGCCCGTATTCGAGGTCCTTAACGGTTTTTGCCGAACGCTAGTGGCCGAAGGAAAATATTCGATCATCTTGGTCATCTGCGAGCAGCGTCGGCTGCCGCGCTCGCAAGGGCGCGCATACACCGCTTGCGTCACACTACAGCTCCGGCTAATTGCATCGGGGCGGCGCCACTGCCTTTCCATTCTCGGCCTCAGGACGTTCCTTTTCAAAAAAGACAACAACGACAACAACAACGAGGTGACCACGCGGGCCGCGGCGCAAGCTGTGTGATGCGCGCTGGCCTGGCCGCCCAGTTATGTAACGCGCCACGTATTAAAATTGTCGTTTTGAGGCGAAAGCGCTTACCCGCCGCGGTGGCTCAGGGGCTAAGGCGTTCTGATTCCGGGCCTTAGGACGCCGGTTCTATTCCCGGACGCAGCGGCCGTTTTTCAGGTGGAGGAAAAAAAGCAAAAACGCCTATGTGTCAGGATTTCGGCGCACGTTAAAGATTCCCGAGTGGTCAAAACTAATCTGGAGCCCACCACCACAGCGCGCCTAATAGCCCGGGTGTAGCTTCGGCGCGTTAAACCCCCATAAGGTTGAAGCGTTACTGAAACAATGGAAGTTTGGGCATGCTGGTTCATATCACCAAAACAAAACAGCGCTCAGCACGGGACTACGAAAGAGGCTGCACCCACATAGCGCAATCCTGTGATATGTATGTGTCGCCTCTTTCTGTATTCCGTCCTGAGCGCTGTTTTGTTTTGGAAAGAGTTACTCGCCTTGGTTATTGGCGAAAGCGCACGCCCGGCTGGAATCCGCAAAAGCGCTAGCAAAGAAACCCACCACCCTTATCTCTACATGTACCTGCAGGCGCTTCCATTACTATTGGCGGCTCGCTATTATCTGAGCCGTAGACGGATTCGCTGTCAAGCCGGGCCCAGGTTCGAACAGATTCTGCCAGGCGTTCGGCGGCTGATGCCCAGACGGTCAATCACCGGCATTGGAAAACATATTAAACTCATGGGGCCCTATTCTCGACTGCACAAATTCCCAGGGAACTGGGGAATTTGCCAGAAGTCTTTTCCGATTGGCTTTAAATTTTGGTCACGTGCTTCCGGTTGACAAAGCGGTTGTGTGTGTCTTCGTCATTTTGACGTTTCATGACGTGTCCTGTCAACACTTCTAAAGTTTGCCTCACTTCTCTCTACGTGAAGTGCACTATTCTTGACCGGCAATGGAAAACTAGACTAAATGCACCGGACATGACAACGTAAGTCTGTCTTTGCTATTCAACAACAATACTGCTTGTAATACACGCCCTCTCTGTGATTGGCTGAGAAGGCGTGACGTGATTTAAACAGTTGGCGGGAACGATCACGATCATGGCTGCTCCTGTCGCCGTGAAACATTGAGTTTTTCGCAATATACACTAGAGAGGAATCTGGCGCTAGCATCTATGCGGCTCACATCAAGGCCGTCTGTGTCGTCATGGGCTGCCATTAGATCTGGCGCTCGCCTAAGTTTCATCATTGGCTTGGATTGCAACGTTTTAGTGACCGCAAATTTAAACAAAGTGTCACAAGTGTGCAATTAAGTAAGTGAAAAATAAAACAGGCTGTTTTAAAACTAAGAAAAAAGGAAGTCAAGCGTATTTTTTTCCGGAATGTTTGTGCCTGCTATTTTGCAGGCCAAGGTGGTAGTCACGAACGATGTTAATATTGGGGGGGGGGGACTCATTAGATACTTATTTTATTAATTTTACCATTATTTCAAATAGTAAGTTCTTTGAAGAGTTTGGAAAAGTTTTTGAGCGTGCCTATGAAAACGTCGCCTTCGTAGTGAACCGGTGCACCGACCGTCAGCAACAGTTTAGAGGAGCCATGAGGAAAAAACACAAGTTCGGTCCCTTCGAAAGATCGCCTTGATAGAATCATACTGACACCACTTTTAACGCACACTTCGCTCAAATAAGCTACATAATTAGGAAAAAACGGAATGGCCATGCGACCCACTAGCTCATTTCCCGCAACAGAACCTATGATGTCATATGAGCCCAATTTTGCGATTGGCTGAGGAAGCAAAAAGCAAACGCAAATAGGGCACGAGTTATAGGCTTTCAGAACGAACTACTTGCGCTTAAGTGTAATGCATATTCATTTTACAGCAGTAAGAATGGTGCGGTAAACAATGAAAGTTACTAAAACGCACGTAAGCATAGAAGTACCGATGCTCACTGCTGTTGGTACTGGGCTCACTATGCTTGTCTTATCTGCACAGCACTCCGCCGCTTTGAAGTTGTTTTACTCGACACTGCCGATTGGCGTAAGCGGCGTTGTCTTATGTGACCCTGTTTGTCGAGGATATCCTATGTTTCACCAAACGATCACTTTCTACAGTAACAAAAACAAGCCAGGTCGGTGTCTTAGGCCTTGGCGCCTTAGTGTTTTTGCCCGCGCTCTCACGAAAATTGACGTTGAGTTTTAATAGACCCTTATTGTGTTTCTATAGAGTCAATAAAAAGTCATTTGAAACTCATCGACTATTGACTGTGCTCGTTAGAAAGTCAACAAACTTTTTTTATTGCGCAAACTCGACCAACTTGTTGTGGCCTTCAAAACATTGAGTTTTAATACACGTCTTATTGCGGTTAACTACAGTGAACGAAATATCCCATCTTAAAAACTGCCGCCAATATAAAATCAATGAGCTTTTTATTGCAAAAATGCCACAAGTATTTTATTGCCTTCAATATATTGAGTTTTAACAGACTCTGTATTGCTTTTCTATTGGGTCAAGCTAACTCCTAATTTGTGGACTGTTGTCGTTAGACCGACAATAAAGTTTTTATTACGAACACGCAGAAAGCATCTTACTGCGTTAATTATGTTGAGTTTCAATAGACTCTGTATTGCGTTTCTATAGCCCACTCATGGAGGTCTGGTAGTTTATCGGTGCATATATGTGGGGTGCTATTGCGCCGCGTGCTCCACCGCATGAACCAAGATCGCGCGATGGACTTCCCGTCACTTCGTCTTGGGAGTATTTGGGAGCGGTGGCGCCTGGAATGACGGACATCACTGCCGGAGAGTCCGAGTACCTAAAAAGCTCCTCCGTTAAATTTTTTCTAGAAAACCTGACCCATAGGCAACAGGATATTACGACTACACTCAATAAGAATTTTATAGAAAGCTAATTGAGATAAACTTTAAAAACCTCATCAGAAACTCTATTAAAACTTAGCTCATATGCAACAGGATGTTATGACTAGCCACAAAAAGAATTTTATAGAAATCTAATCGAGACAAATTTAACAAAAACCCGTCAGAAACTGTATGCAAACCTGACTTACACGCAACAGGATGTTACGACCATACTCAATAATTTTTTTAAATAAAGCTAATTGCGGTAAATTTAATAAAACGTCATCAAAAATTGCATTCAAACTTTATTCACACGCAACAAGATGTTACGACTATGCTCAATAATTTTTTAGAAAACTGATTGCGATGCGTGTAATAAATCCCGTCAGAAACTCTATTGAAAGGTGATCGACACGCAGCAGGCTGTTACGACTATACTCAGCAAGAATGGCATAGAAAGCTTATTAAAATTTTTTCATAAAAACCCCACAAGAAACTCATAAGAAATTACATTCAGAGCCGGTAAGGTCTATTGAGTTGTCTCTATTGACTTTCAATTAAAACGCGGCCGCCAATTTGTGATGAAAACGCAATAGAAATATTCTATAAAATGTCAACAAAATGTGTATAGGATTCTTTTGAGCAATCTCTATAACAACTTTATTAAATCTCGGTAAGCATTTTTATGAGGGCGGAGGTGAATCGAGAGTAGAGATATACAGCTTTTCTGTAAAAACTTTCGGAAAGAATGCGCTCTGGGCAAACGGAAATGTGCCGGACTTGCCTGCCCTTGTGCCTGTAGGTCATCTATTTAGCGCAGCTTCTTTTTTTTTCCCCTAGAACGAAATACGTAGAACTTGCGAAATCGGGTGGTAGTCTCTGGCAAAAACAAAAAGTGCGTGTCATATGCTAACAGCTTTCTCCATGCTATTTCTATTATCGTTATCTGGCCAAACAAAAAAAAACGATCTTCTCCGTTCTACGCATTCCGAAAAACTAAATGATTATGCAAGGCACCACGGCGCTCCCTGCCTTGTCAGCCATTACTCGATGGCAAAATAAATGATATACAAAGAAACAGATTTGTTTTGTGCTAATTCCGTGGCTGAATGCAGAGAAAAAAAGTTGAAATTATTCGTATAGGGAGATGATGATAGTTCGCTTCTTCTGGCGCAACGCCATTAAAGAGCTAAGAGCGCGAAATCTAAACTAATTCGAAACAAAACACGAAGGGAACAAAAGATTGATTAAATAATGTTTAACCCTGGAAAGCCCGCCCACAGAACCGGTTTGAAAAAAAATGCGATATTTCATTTATTGACACTTTGGACACAAACAAACATGTCGGCACAGCATTAGTGCGAAAATACATAATCCATGTAAGAATTACAAATCGCATCATATTTTATACAGTGGGCTTTGACCGTATGCCTTGGGAGGAACATCAAGGTCCCCGTTCAGAGCCTGTGGTAGTCGCAAAGCAACCAGACACGATACAGTGTGTCCGGTGCTCTAGAGCAAACAGCGAAATGCATCTCGCCCAAGAAATTGCAACGCCTCTAGCAAAACAGCTGGGAGCACTCGTGGAGAATAGCTATCGCCCTGCGAAGCAGCGTGTCCTCAGCCAGCATTGCAACGGCGCACAAATCCACCGAGGAATAGACGTCGTCCTGCAAGATACAGAGACTCCAACTAGCAGCGGGGAGGAGTGCTACATATCGCTATGCTATGTACCCAGCTAGGGTGCACGTGCCCACGAATGGGAAAAGACGAAGACGAAGTCCCGGCGCGCCAGAGCGTGCAGCTGACCCGACGCCATGTTTTAGCCGCAGCCAGCGGCTGGACTCTTTCTGGTCCCTGCAATAAACGGCATCGAGACTTCACAGCCTCGCGCCCCCTTGCCCTGCGCCCTTGAGCAAGCGCCGTCCAAGTAAAGCCCACTGTATCAATTATGACACGGCGAAAACTACCACGCTGTCACGCAGCCCAGATGCGCTGCCCATCACTTAAAATTACGCGTTGGGATAAAAAAACATTCGAGGAACAACATCTGTATAAAATGTCATAAATTATATTCCATATTTACCTTTGGCAGAGTAAAAAGATCCAGGCGGAATTGCATCGCGCGGGCTGCTGGATGTTACCATCTTTGAAACTCGTGTAGCACACCTCATGGTTGCAGGAATGCGAAGCTTCGAGAAGCAAGTACCCTCTTCGATGTTTTTAGACCAACCGATTCTTGAGCTATCAGTTTCGGTTTTCAGCCCAGGGTGCAGTTTCAATTTCGGCGTATCAAATATGATACGTTGGGCGTTGTGGGGTTAAAATAAATTTGGCTTGTATATAGGACCAGCATGAAGAGGAAAAGTGCTTAAATTATAAATAAGATGACTGATGTATAGGACCAAGTGTAAGACTGTGGGTTGTATGAGATGAGGTGCAAGTAGTGAATCTCTGACGAAAACTTAAAGATGCGCTTAACTGAAAACCTGGCATCGTCTCCTAAATAGTGTGATGGATGTAATGGAATATGTTGCCTGTAGAGTTCCCTGAAATGTTTGCGTCGCGTAGTGTCGCCTGCCTTGCATTGAATGAGGATGTGGATTATGGATAGGCCATCTCCACACCTGCTACATAGGGATCTTGGAGATCGAGTGACAAGGTGAGAATGCGTTACGTGTATGTGGCCTATCCGCAACCTTGCTAAGGCAACTTCAGTGTGTCAGTAGTGTGCGTCAGTTGTGTACGTCAGGTGCGGTTTTATTACATGTAGCTTGTTCTCTGTCTGTTCAGTCCAATCTGCTTGCCATGTTTTATGAACTTGTCTGATGCGATGCTTCAGGTCAGTGTAGGGTATACGTCTAGTGTATTCCTACATGCAGCAGCTGCGGCCATTTGACCCGCGACCTCATTCCCGTCAATCCCACAGTGGCCTAGAACCCAGCATATAGTTATTTCAAGATTTGTGGCATATGCAATCATGATAGCCTTAAAAAGAAGATTGATCACATAGTTTTAAGGAGGCTTTCTGGATGACAGTGCCTGCACAACGCTTAGAGAATCCGTGTACACGATGGACTTTGAAATCTGATGTTGGATGATGTGATTTGAAACAAGTGAGATGCCGTAGCTTCTGCCATGTAAATACTGTTATGAAAGTTCATTGTTTTTCTGACAGTAAAGTTTCGTCCGTGCGCAGCACGAGAGACAGTGGAAGCAGTTTTCGACGAATCGCTATAGAATCCTGCACACCCGTACTTGTCTTGCAAAAAAAGTATTCGCATATCATCTTTGCGAGGAATAATTATGCAACAATTTTTCCTCCGTCAAGTAAATTGCTTGCCAAGTAATTACACGCCGAAATTACTTACCAAGTCATTTCGGCGTGTTTGACGCCCTGAAACTACCCCTCTGCTACGAGGAGCACCGTACGGCTGTGGAACAATTCACACCACCTGGTGATCTTTCGGGTGCTTCAAAATCTCGACACGCGGTCGTTTTCCTTCTTCGTCCCCATCACGAAAACGGCTGCCTGTGGGGGTGATAGAACCGGCGATCTTGTGGTCGGAGCCAACGGCTTGGCCTCTAAGCCATTCCGGCAAGTTTCACTTGCCTGTGTGGTTTTTTTAAAGCGAATTATGAAATGCAACAAATAGGCACGTTTGGGGTGTGGGCCCTTGCGGTTGCTCAGTGCAGTAATATACTGCGGACTTATTGCTGCCGGACAGCCCCAACGACGGAACGACGGTAGGACGAAGCAGACGTTCATACCGCCAGCGGGCTGCCGAGAGTGCGACATTTCCTTTGTTCAGCCCTGCACTCTGCTCGCACGAAAAGCAGCAACATACCAAATATTAGTGCGAATCCATTCCTCGATTAAAAGAAACGTTGACAATGCTGTGATTTTATTAAAGGAGAAAACTGCGTGAAAGTTTACCAAGCTGAGTACGTGAAGGATAAAATCCCAGGATAAAAATCTATACGGATAGTCGAGCCGTTTTATCGTTAACCGGGGACAATTATTTCTGTTGTTCATTCAGTTCCGGTTCGGGTTAAGCGTGCTAAAAATAGCGGCTCAGGATTCGGTTCCGGTTCGACAGCCTGAAATAGATATACATTCAAGATCTCACTCATACTTGAAATGAGGGGCTCGTTGAGTGAATACAGAAAAGACAATCAGCTGTCAAGAAAGCGGAGAAGGGCCTACAGGAAAACGTTTTTTTTTTCTTTGTAGGGTTAAAATGCACATTTTTAAAGGTTTGTACGTTAGGAAGGTAAGAAAGTGGAGGAAAATTCGCCCGGGCGGGATCTAAACAAGCAACCGAACCAGTGCGCGCACGCGTCTGTGTGTGTGCGACTAGTCGGAGGAGATCGCTCGTTGCACGTAAGCATAAACTTATAAACTCCCGCTGCATTACGGCATCTTTTCCAAGAGTTGAGTTCTGTCTTTGGAACTGCGCGACAGTTGACAGTGCCGATTTCTATCGGGTTGGAGGAATGCTGTTCTTGATCCCTTTATACGTTTCCTACCAGCCGGATCCGTTAGCTGCAGTGCAACGAGGGAAGCTTACGATAGGAACGTACGCGACTTGGGGTCCCCGTAACGACGCGACTGTTCTGTGGCAATCGAGCGGAGCCGCGCCGATGCGCGAGCCGCGACCATCAATGCATCCGGCGCGCGATGTCGGCTCGCAGGTCGAACGAGTCCTTGGCGAGCGAGGTTACGCGTCCGAGCACGAGCTCGTTGCCGCCATCGCGTGAGAACAATGGCCAGTTGCTTCATAACGAGGAAACAATCAGCGCGGCCGCGCCATGCGCGCACAATGGCCCCTCCGCGAGGCCCAGGACTGGGTCAGCATGCCCCGGAGGCTGACCTCCGGCCCAGAGTGCGCACAGAGCGCTCGGTGCCGAGCCTTGGAGTCCGTTAGTCGGGATGAATGGCTGCACCCAATCAGGGGCCGACGGGGGCTCGCCGGCCACCCGTGTGCGACCGTCGGCGCTCGGACAATCCCAGCGCTGCGGCGGCTCCAATGGGCCTCGTTGGCGCCTCCGATGCATTGTCGCTGATGGCGCTTACCGCACCTGTGCGCGCAGCTGACGGCCTGATTGCCGCCGCCGCCGCCGCGCTGACAGCCACCGAGTGGGCCGCCCGCAGCCTTGGGCCGCGCCGCCGTCTTAGCTCCGAAACGCGCGCCTCGTTCGGATGTGGCGCTGGGCCTTTTGCACTTATCTCTTTCAGTTTTCTTGTTGCTCTCGCTGCTGTTCCGCTACGTACTCAGTCACCCATTTAGCGCGGCGTGTAGAGTCGTGTAGGGTCGCGACAAGGTACTTCTGAAGGAAGACAAATCAGCGAAACGTGTTTTTCACACGAGCCTTTCTTCCGTTTCTTTTCTTCATTTGTTGCTGCTCTTTGTTTTTTCTTGCGAGTGCCTAGCAAAGTGAGCCTTCGGATGTTACGTTAATATTCAGGGAAATTTTCTTTGCTTTTTCAGCTTTTTGAACTTTAAGATATTACAGCGTCCTATAAAATATTATAAAGATTTTTTTGACTAATCTGGTTTTATTATAAGGTGCACTTGAAATATACTCGTCCCTCCAAGTTTCAAAACGCAAGAACTCGTGTTGCAAGCTTTCTTAACCGTTTCTTTTTTCGGAAACGAAAAATGCTCGACCCAGTGGCGTCTTCACCAAACTGCAAAATTAACAATAAAGCTTAAAACATTTGCTACACATGCCGAACGAAGCTGCAAAATGTGGCGTGCAGTTACTTCTATATTTTCACGAGCTTGCGACGCATTTGCCACACTAGCACAGAAGTCTGATGGGACAACAAAAACTCAGGGGTAGACCTACACCCGGTTAATCCATGTTCAGATGAAGGGCATAATGAACTTACCACAAACAGGATTGCAAGATACCAACATGAGTACGGCACTCTGACAGCATAACGACACTCAAGCGCTGTCCATGTAATGCACTCACTAGAAGGCATGCGCCCCGTCTATTATCGGCTACACGTACGAACAAGCCGCAACTGAGCTCAAAAAATAATTAATGCAAGATTCATTGGTGGATATTCAACAATGCGGAACCATCTCATTCCTCGCCCTCGCGAACTTGAGGCTTCACCTAGTGCGCCAGCCTTGCTCCTGTTTTGGAAGGCCGCAGCATGGCGCTTCATTGCAAGCGGCTCACACACGGTGACAACCGTGCTTTGGGTTATGACCGTCTCAGTGGCCAGGTAAACACGTTTTACCACGGTATTGGCTGCCTATCGTTCCTTTTATTGTCCCTGAGTATCGGCATTTCGTCGCAGTCATTCCCATTCCATCTTCGTTTGCCACCTACTCAGCTCTGCACTCGCTGCACGCTCTATGTTACAACGCTTAACAGCGGTGATGGGACGTGATTGCCAATTATCAATATTCCGATTGCTAATGATCGTCAACCGCTTTCCGAATGGATGCTCGTGTGGAACTGCCTCTGTTAGACGCCCACACCAGGACTTGCGGCACTGTGCCGTTGTGAGAGGTCTCTTCCCAAAACGCTTTGCTCTTGGTTCTGTCGTTTTGATTCCAGGATGAGGCTTATCACTGGAATTGTTTTTGCCTCAGAACGCAAGCGACAGTCAGAAGACCAGAAAGAACACAGCCGTTCCGGTAGCAAGCGCGAAGACAAATACCCACTTGAGCTCTGCCAGTCTTCAAGATATTCATGCCCCGATTGCCAGCAGTTGGTTCTTCCGCTCACAACCATGATGTTGCCTAATCATGCGAGGCCTTGCATAAGACGAACTCATTTCGTATTTGTGACGGCAATTTTAAAAGTACGTTTCCACTACGGATATTACGAAAGCTGGCAGAAAGAGCTGGCATTAAGCAGAACAGTTGCACGTAAACTGAAGCCAATATTCATTATCAGTGGGTCGAAGACGAGCTCGTTCGTTTATCTGTGGATAAGGTTTTTCCGAGTTGTTAGGGAACGATGTATTATGATATATTTGAGGTTTTATGCTTTAAAGGAACACATAGACTCCTGACTCCAAATTATTCAAGACCATTGCGAGCTCATGGCCTGCATCACTATTTCGGCGCACAGACTTATTCATGTATCAAACAGACGTCTACAAACTTGTGCTGCAACAAAAATTTCCGGCGCATCTGCAGCGGATGCTATAAAGAATGACAAAAAATGCGAAGCGGACGTGTGCACCATAGGTTTTTATGTGTGTTTAATTAAGCACAAAGAGGTGACATAAACTGTTCGCCTAGCACCTTAATTCTAGTTACGATTTCTACGGAACTGGAACCTAACTGAAAATAGGGGGCGGTCAGTACTTCTTTATTTCATTAATGAAATTGAGTAACTAAGGTATCTTACTGGGGAGCATCATCCGCCATGATAAAACGTATACCAGCATCCTCCGCCCCCATCCTTCAATCTCTCTCTCTCTGTCTCTCGGTATGTATATATATATATATATATATATATATATATATATATATATATATATATATATATATATATATATATATATATATATATATATATATATATATATATATATATATATATACATGAAAGTTTACTCACATTTCAGCAAAAAGGACTTCCTTTCTTCAGAGTACAGGGTAAGCTGTTTTCGGTGTTCCTGATACCAGCTTACTCTGAATAAAGGAAGTCCTCTTCCTGAAACGTCAGTAAACTTTCATTTTTTAAATGTTTTTCTCGTGTGTCTCTGTCATTACTTGCCTTATTTTCTCGCGCTCTTTGTGAGTTTTTTTGTTTCCAGATTATATATCTATCAGGGTGTCGAACCGGAACCGAACCGAACCGCAAACTGGAACTGAACCGGTATTTTTGCCGGAACTGAACCCGAAACCAAACCATTATTTTTTGAGCACGCTGAACCCGAACCGGAACTGAACCGAAAAAAGAAATAACGGTTACCGGTTCATACCGAAACGGTTCGACCCTCCATTGTTGATATTGCACAGTCAATGCACTTCAGGCCTTTTTTTCTTTCACGTACCATCAACTTCGTACCCGCTCGTTGTCTGGAGGGGAAAGTGCGCTCTATGTAACAACAGGGGAAATGAATGAGCACCAATGTAGCAATTCTCTGTTGCTGCTGGAAGCGCGAGCGTAGTGCAAGTTGACCAAACGCAATGTTATTCTCGGCAGCTTGCAGGGGATATAAAACGACTTTTCCCTTCCCTAGCTGCGACTGCATTGGAGCATTCAGGCTGCAGGAGTGCTCCACTGCGCAACAGCGAAAGCCCACACCCGATGTGTGCCAACTTTTTACATTTCGTAATTTGTTTAAAAGGTCCGACACCTGCAAATTGTCAATACTTGACAAGTGTTACCGCAGGAGCTGCTCAGTCGCTAAGCCGTTTGCTGCTGATGCAGTTTCTCCTCTTTCAGATCTGTTTCTTTTCAAAGCTGCACTTGTACTGATTGCCCAACTCGCTACATTACTTCTACTGCTACTCGTTCCGGAGGGGAGTACTGCTGTGAACGAATTAAAGAGCGTCTACCCAAAAAAAGTCCCATCTCCTGCTCCGCGCGTCAAATTTCCTTTTAATTTTGGTAACAGCATAATCTGTTATAAGATTCCGCAATGTAGCACACGCAATGATGAACGGGGGTCAGGCGGTACGATGACATGCTGACTGCAATGCACACATCCGGTATAGCTATCGCAAAAGGAATTGCTGTGGCCAGAGCAATAATGCAGTGACTGAGCGTTAACTAAAGCCTACTTGTAACAAAAGTGTGGCTACCACATACGATAAGGTGACAGCTAACAAATTATTAAGGGTGACCAAATAATCTAATTCATTCGAAGTACTTATGTGCCTGTTGGATTTTTCTGTTTTGTTTCAAATATAAAAATGTGCGCCATTGGTATTAAGCGCTGGTATTTGAACGCGCCAGTACGCAGGCCTAAATTTAAGGCTTCAAGGTTAGCGTGATGGGCGATTTCATAGCGACGATTGCGAATTCAACAACAAAGGAAAGGGCAGAAAATATATCCCACCGTCACATCTCTTGGCGGTGGCTTTCTTTAGTTAGTAACAAAGCGCTGAGGCGGATTTTGAATTGCCTCAAATTCATTCATAAGAGTTTTAGTGTTCGAGTACCATACCAGGGCGGCATGCTCAGCAACTGAGCGTACGCGCGCGCAGCACACTGGTTTTCTTATTAAAGGGACACTGAAATGAATTTGTCAAGCTCCCGTTTTTTTCTTGCACTGCGTAGAATGGCTCAAATTAGCACACTTTTCATCGTTTATCCGGTTGATAAGTCGGTAATTATTTTACAAAGCGCGAAAGAAGAAAAACTACCATGCGCGGTTTGCGGCGGCCGCACCGACTAAAGGCTGTGACGACGGAAGGAGACGCACCGTGATTGGACGATGCCCAAGGTTAGCAACCAAACAAGTTTCGGTTTCGGGTTCTGTAAAACAACGTGCTTGACATCCGACGGCATCGTTGGATGGGCACTCTCAATACCTCTGTAATCGTCGTCCCGCGCTTCTGCCATGTTGTCGGCTGTAAAATGCCTAAGATAAGCCTCCCAGGACGGCTTAGCAATCACTAGCCGAGGCCTACGCAGTGGATAAACGCCCTCCGCGTCCCCGCAGACGCTCAAATGCCATGCGCTTTTCCCCCATATTTGGAGCTTGCCTCACTTATGCCTGTATCGTAAAAAGCGTGTTCGCACCAGGCCAAGGGTCTGTTGATTCTGGCCTGTGCCCACTGCCCGCAAGCAGTCGGTGCTTATGGCAACAGCACGCCAACGAGAACTCGCTAGCGCGCCAGTGTCAGCCTGCACGCGTTCTGTGAACTAGTTCGTGGAGCAATGAACGTTGCAGCCCAAAAAAAGGTGAACTCAGCACAGAAAACATCGGCGGAAAAAGAAAAAGTTGACTTATAAAAAAAATGTACCCGCAAGGATTTGAACCCGTGACTTCGCAAAACACTTGCAGGAAACATTCCTGGCGCTCCAGACCACCCGGCCACGGGGGAAGCTCTGCTGACCTTGCAAATATAAGGTATATAATGTATAACCAGTTTACACTTTTATTTAGTTTTAGCATTTCAAGCAGCTTAGGTGACTATTTGTTGTACTGCGCTCGTGCAGTAAGCGTCCCCCAAATTTCCACAATATCTCACGTCTAGCAATTGCATTTCTTAGACGGAAAAGTGTTCGCAGATGCGTAGTCGTGCTGCTGACCACTGTGCTTGTTCGCCCAGCGCAAGGAAGTGCTTCCCGCACCCTAGTTTTACGCTGTAAGGTAAAAGTATCAGTTGATTTTATTTCCTTAGTACCTATATTGACCTCGCTGACTCTTCTCCCGCCTTCAAGAGGCCTTATATATATTTTCCTACTGGCGTACCAGTTAGCGAAGCGTCGCATGTGCGCTTGTGCAGCGCTTGTGTGAAGCGACCTTGACTTGGAGCTAGATACAGTGTACAAACTAACGAAGTAAAGAAAGGCACATTCTTCCATCCACAAACGTGTCCTGGCTTCGTTTCAACTGAGCGAACGAATTGCGACGACCCGTCGGCGGCCGGCGGACGAAACGCTGGCCGACTGAGTGTGTCTGAAGGCCCGGGAGCCGTGCAGTAGCGCAGCCAATTGCCAGCTCATCTCCTCCCGACGTCACACGAAAACGCCACAGAAAATGGGCGAGGCTGCAGAGAGGAGGACAGCATCTTCGAATTGATTTTTCTACTAAATAAATTCGCGTAAACACGCTCAGAGAGGTCGAAACAGGGCCTAGGGACTCCGGACAATTTGCGCTCGTAATTCCGCAATGTTTACAAATCACTTCAGTGTCCCTTTAAGGCTCGGAGTGCTCGCACCTAGCAATTGTATACTGCCTCCGCTCCCTCCCCCTTCCAATGTAGCGCCCAAAAACCACTATCGCCTGCAAAGAGTCTTCATCTACGACAACGTCTCAATCAAACCTGAGTACCAGGTTGAGGACTGCGGGCATGTAGCTTCTAGGGACCAGGGTGGAAACCTGAAGTGTCATTTGAAAGTGCGCCATGAAGAGGTATACGACAAGAAGTGAGTGCTTGGAGTGTCCAGAGATTTTTGTGTGCAGTTGAAGACATTTTAAAAAAAATAATAAGCACCACTTAATGATTTTTAACATCTTTTCATAACTCTAAATGTTTCTGGAGATAATTTTATACATCTCAATTTTTTTTGCGGACAAACACGAATCGTTATGAACCCTTACGAACTGTTATTTTTTTCGTTGCAGAGCTGAAACAAAACGGAATTTTTATTTGTGGAACGAAACAGAAACCGCAACGAAAAACATTTCGTTCCGATACCCAGGTTTCGAGGGGACTGCCCGAAAAATAAGTGCTGTTTGCAGTGTTTCGTGACCGCTTTATGCGATAAGTATGATTCACTGTAAAGGTAACGATACAGGGAACATGTGCTGAATGGGAAATATTAGTTGCGCGCGCACGTGCTTTTCTCTGCTTGTGATTTCATCTTGCATGTTCCACCTGTTGGACACAGGCGCTCAAGGCGGTCATTTAGAATGTACTGCGCACTTCACTGCGTTAAACGCGCGTTCATTTTGGGGTCACGCGGCATTTTTTGTGCTTTCTTGACATTTCTCTTTTGCCGTGCATGAATTTTATTCCTTTCATAAAAATTCTTTTTATTCGGGGGACAAGAAATGTGTCAACCGGAGAACTGAAAGCAGAGCTGTTTAAACTCTTGGTTGTGCCGTCAATGAACAGAAACAAATACCAAGAAAATGCCGAGCGCACGCGAGGGTGCGTCTTTATAAAGGCGCACGGTGGCGCGCTACCCACCGGGGATATTGGCCAGGAATTGGGCGTATGCAGGGCTAATCCGCCCGCTGCACAAAGCTGTCAATTAGAAACTTACGAATTTGGATGAAGAAAGACCATATAATCACGAGCAAGAATTGGTAAAAAAAAAAAAACGAAAGTAGAGGTTGGAACAAAAGAATGAGCTTTGCGTCTCGTGAGAGCACCATACTGCACGAACATACGTGGGGGATTGGCCACGAATCGAGAGTAAGGAGGACTATCGCGCCCGCCATACATAACTGCGCTCATCAAACTTTGAACCGCCGCGGCAGCGGCGCGCCTGCAACTATCTTCTGCTCTGTGCCGCGCACGTGGGGGATGGGGCGACAAAAGAAAATCCGGACGACCGAAGAAGAGACGGCTTTCCAGGAAGCGCGCCGAGCTGCCAGGCGAGAATGCAATTAGTTTATTCTGAAGGGCTAGTTTATGACGAAGGACGAACTTGCGCAATAAAAAAAAGAACAAAAAGAAGAAGTAGTGCAGGTAAGCACCTCCCGAGGTAGGCAGATAGTGCAAACGCCGCCCGCTGCAGGCTTCAGGGATGCAGTGTGAAGTCTGAGATTCTTTTTTAAAAAAGTGCAACCTTTTCTTCTGCGTAACGGAGACACGCTGTTCCGTACTGGCGTACACAATGTAAACTTGACAACAAAATTTTCAAGCCGCAATGTAGGGCCCACTGTTCTTTGTACCTTTTTTGACATTTGGAGAACTTTGTTTTCTAAATGGTTCTTCAAGCATTTGTAATAATTTTCTTCAGTAAAGTTTATGCGTGTTACTTCAAGCCAACTACTTCACATCTTACCTGATAAAGTTCTAGTGTCCAGTTAATTGGACAATACCGCGGAGATTACTAAAATGAGCATTTTCACTTTTCAGCTTTGAAGCTGCACTTGTTTGAAAATTTCACGAAAATCTGTTAACCCAAATACAATCCTGAATTCAGAAGAATATATATATATATATATATATATATATATATATATATATATATATATATATATATATATATATATATATATATATATATATATATATATATATATATATATATATATATATATATATATATATATATAAAATTAATAAAAAAATATAATTTCACTAATGGTCAAAAAATAGTCTAACCATTCCCCTATGCCTCCTTTGGCGTTGTAGACTGCCGGCATTTCTTTCTGTATGTATATATATATCTGTGTGTGTGTGTGTGTGTGTGTGTGTGTGTGTGTGTGTGTGTGTGTGTGTGTGTGTGTGTGTGTGTGTGTGTGTGTGTGTGTGTGTGTGTGTGTGTGTGTGTGTGTGTGTGTGTGTGTGTGTGTGCAAAAAGACGTTTTCTACCACGGCGAAAAAGGAACGGGTTTAATAACGTTTCGGCCGAGAGACCGGCCTTCGTCACTGACGAAGGCTGGTCCCTTGGCCGAAATGTTATTAAACCCGTTCTTTTTTCACCGTGGTCGAAATGTCTTTGTGTATTTTTCAAGGCGGCGTCCAGGAAAACCATCCTTATATATATAAATATATATATATAGTGTCACAATTGCAGCGCTTTAAACCACGTAATCTAAATCTGATTCTAATTTTGAGTGAATGCAGCTTGGCCTCATTTTGAGAACTGAACGAATTATATATACTAAAATGTAAATTATTAGAAGGGCTTCTTTTTTTATGAGTCGTCAGGATTGCCTACTGGAAAAAGTAGCAATACTAAGACACAGAACCCTCATGCGCATTTGACAAGCCGCTGATAGAGAACTCTGCTAAAGGGGTCACTGACGACTGCAGCTTTTTGCTTTTTTAACACGAAAGTGCTTTATTACGGGATTCATGAAGATTTCACTTACATTAGATCCGTAACGTAACTGACGCCAGTAAACGAAGCAAGCGGCCTGTAAAGGGTGCACCCCTGCACTCAGGGTCTTCTTGCGGGGAAGCAACCTTTAGTGATTTTATTGATTGTGGGGTTTAACGCGCCGACGCAACGCAGGCGATGAGGCGCGCCGTAGTGGAGGGCTCCGGATTAATTTTGACCACCTGGGGGCGCCGAAATCTCGTACACACGGGCATTTTTGCTTTTCGCCTCCACAAGAAAAGCGGCCGCCGCGGCCGGGAATCGAACCCGCGACCTCGTGCTCAGCAGCGCAACGCCTTAGCCACTGAGCCACCGCGGCGGGTTGGAAGCAACCTTTAGTACCAGGCAGTAAGTTATACTTAAGGTTGTTCGTTTTCGGGTTTTATATTTTAACAGAAAAGTGTTCTATGCAGGGATGCACCAAGGTCTCCCTGACGTTATATCCGTCATGGAAATGACGCCAGTACGCCTTCGCCGAAGCGCCCCGCCAGCAGGACGTCGCTCGCCAAGCACACCCACAAGACCACCGACGACCCGCAAATCATGCTCAGCTGCAGATTTCGCTGCACATTTCACTTTCGTGTTTTACCGATTCCTATAACAGAGGAATCAACCACAGTTCTTTTTTTTTTCAGGCTTAAGAAAGCACGCAAAGCATTCATTTTAAAGCGAGATGAACATACAGCAACATATTCATACCCTGAGAATAGGCTATCCCAAACGTTAGAAAGTGTTGGCTAGTAGCTTACGTCCTTCTCTTTAAAAATATTATTCAGTGCGCACGTATATTTAAATGCATGTTGTGTGTTCGTGACGTTCTCAGACAGAAGGGGAAAATGAAACAAAAAATATGGTTTACCCAACCGCCACTGGTGCTTCTAGTGCGCTTGTCATCCTGTTGTAAGGATGTGAAGGAATAAATAGAAGATATGAAAGTAAACTGCACGTCTGCGCAAACAATTATGCAGTAAGGTTTTAGCCACAATAAAATTGTAAATGAAAAGGTAGAGGCAATTGACTCGAAAATTGAACTGGAAATGGGCGCTGGTTATGACACTTTGGGAAGTATGGGGGGCGAGAAGGTCAGCATTGCCGGGGAGGGGGTGGGGGGCTCTGCTCCCCCCGGGCCGGGAATCACCGGAGCGACTCGGGCCCTCAAGCCACCCCTCCCTCCCCCCCCCCCCCCCCCCCCCCTTCGTAGTCGGCGCCTATGAACTCTACCGTACTTAGTGGAGCAGACAATGTCAAACAGTAAGTACACCAACTAGGCGCCGTCGTGCCGAAACCAGAA
>NW_027526203.1:418060320-418107181 GCF_048455015.1 Haemaphysalis longicornis | reverse complement strand
CGGCAACCACAAGAGACACCCCAAGCCCTCCATAAAAATTCTGAACTTCACATACCAAGTGGCCGGCGGAGTACACAAAGCTGTAGACCAAATCATTCAGCAGTGTAGCATACCTTACATATGATAAGAGTGGCCAATAGAAACAAAGGTCTCAAGGAGGCAGACTTTCCCGGCCTCATGGCTCCCCCACTTACACAAACCCCACTGAAACTCTGTAAGGCAGGCTGGACACACTAACCCGAAAATCAACGAAACTTGCTTATAACATGTACATTATTATATTGTACACAAACGACACAATGGAGTATACACACTACCAACACCGGCATTGATACACCACCTGAGACGTGTACCGCAAACGCCCCCCCCTCCCCCCCCCCGTCACCGCATCACCTTCCAAGTGCAGCCACTGCAATGCCTCACTTATCTAGAAGTTATTGTGGAATAAGAGGACCAAGGGCCGAGACGTCCTGGTGATGCGGTGGTGGTGTTCTATTTTACAACATGGCGATGAGAGAAAAACAAAGCAGCTCGAGCCTGAGCGGCTCCCGCGAAATGACAGGCACCGATAAGACCATGATCATCGGTGCAGCGAGGATTGTCCATAAAGTTTCTACAGTTATTGTAAGTGCTCACCAGCCTCCTAGGTGGCGCACTGGGTAACTGGGGAATGTTGAACCTACAAACGAAAACCATGCAAAGAAAGGTACAATAAATAAAACAATTATAATAATAGTGTCACACATACAAAAAAAAGTGCGAACAAAAATAGCAAGTTAAAACAAAAAAGTTTTCTGCCCAATATGGGCTCGGAGTTCAAGTGCAAAGAAGGCATACGTTGATAATGACAATGTATAACCACATGGTCCAGTTGCTGGAAAATAGAGGGAAATGTGCCGGTTCAAACCATTCCACAACAGCCGCATTCAAGCATCACACTGCTCAAAGACCACCTTAATGAAACTGTGTCATTACAAAACGTCGATTCAATGCAAAAATTAGCTATTTGGAGTCGCCCAGCTGGTGACAGGCTCTGTGTTCTGTGTACAAGGAAGCAGGCATGCATGGCGGCGGAGATGTCTGCTCGGTCAATGTGTATCCGTTCGCAAATTCCTCAGCCAGTTGGGAGGTCGTCACACCCTTCCGTAATGCCAAGGCCGCAAATGGCCTTATAGAACGTGACTTTCCAGACAACGAGTTCACGATGCTCCAAATTCAAGGCACTGGTGCAAATACGCGGCCCATTGGGAGCGCATTAATCTTATTGTATATCGCCGGGTTGCGGAGTTTAGTCTGTTGTAGGTGGTCTTCAGTGTTGGATCACCCTTTCTTCGCTTAAGCTGCTGGTCGGCTCTTCGCCTGGCGGCACACAGGTTCTCCAACTTCGAATCTGGCGCTGGGGAATGGCATGGGAGCTTACAGATTGTTGCTGCCTTCTCTTTACTCGCTGACGTATCCTTGAACAGGTCGCCTGATACGGCACTCAGCTCCTCTCTATACCGGTCCCAATTGACCACACGGGCAATTTTCCCTTCGCTGGGGTGAATGCTCGGCACTCGCAGAAAAACTGAACTCACAAGACAAGAGCAGTGTAATTTAGAATGAATATGCAGTAATCCCTCGTTAAGTCGAACTCGGATACCTCGAAATATCGGATAAGTCGAAACATTTTTTCGCTGTGCATTTACCTCCCACAGGCGCCATATATTTGTCCCCCTTTATCTCGAAGCGTTTTTTCGGGGGTCTGCAGATATCTCGAAATGCTGACAGAGAGGATGATAAGGTCCCTGTTCTAACGCTTAGCCCCCACTACGCGCCGAACGAGGTCGTGAACGGCAAATATACGCTGTGCGAGGCCGATGTTCCCGTTACGTCCGACACCTACATCGTTTAGAGAACTGTGGACGATGCAGCTGATCATGGGGCGAAGAGGAGCCTCGAGAAGTTCCTACGACAAGAGAAACAAGAAATATGCTGCACCTGCTTCGCAACAAGGTAGAATGCAGCGGTGGCGACCACCAATTGAGAGAGAGAGAGAGAGAGAGAGAGCTCTTTAATGTGGGCTGGAGAGGTCAGCTCTGCTAGCGGCAGTGCTTGCTACGCCAGATGGGGATGATTACAATGCAGTGAAGTGAATGTGAGAAATCGGGAAAGCAGCAATAGAGAGAAAACAAAAGTTGAATAAAAATGGCACGCAATGTAGTGCAAGGAAAAAACTCGAAATAAAGTTAAGCAAAAGACAAGAAAAATTGAGCGAATGGAGCCCAGGAACGCAGAGCGCCTAACAAGGAAAAGGAATCAAAGCGTACACAACGACGCAAACGCGTACAGACGTAGCCATGCGCACAATGGAAAAATTATTACAAAGTTTTGTCTAGTCCTGAATCTCGCAGAAAACGCAGAAGAATCTTCGTCCCTAAATATGAGTCATTGTTGTTGTCCCAGGGTCCAAGAAAGTGACACAACTGAAGGCTTGCTCCGCGTCGAACACGAGACAGGCAGCTCGCCGCTGTAACTCGCGCAATTGATGCTATGCATTGAGCAGCTTGAGAACGCTTTTCTGGGACCAGGTGCGAACGCGAAACAGGCGAGCATCACGCGGTTATTCCTTCCGCAATAATAAAAATTATTTTTTTCCTGCGAACTTTTTGCCTTTATTACGAAAGCTCCCCTGTGCAGTGGAGCTTTTGTTATCAGCATTAGCTCTTAATTCAGTGACCTGGCCACAAATTTTCGGCATTTCGCTTATTTCAAAACTCCGCTTATCTCGAAATTTTCAGCTCATTTTACTACTTCGAGTTAACGAGGGATTACTGTAGTTGAAAATAAATACCGGGTCGCGTCTTGAGTACCTGGTATATAGCTCATGCAAGTTATGAAGCTTGAGAAGCTCGCCGTACGCATATTGGCGCAGTGAGGAGCAGCGACGAAATACGATTCCTGTGAGGCGCTTCTACATATTTTCCAATCGAAGAGACGACGAGGGGTTAAACAATACTACATTGCATAGACGAAGTCAAGCTTAGGTAAAGTTAGGCCACTGTAAAGCGTGGCGAAGCATGATAGCTCTCTGAAGTCACTGGTTTCCGGGAAAACCACGCCCAGCGCGTGGAATTGGTCAGGTAGATCAAATGGGAGAAGCAGTTCTCCATCCTGCATTATGCCCAAATCAAGCACTACAATAGCGCGCTTTACGGTTTCACAATGCAGAGAGTATGTAAAAAGAAATGGGATAGTCTTCCGAGTATATGTTACGAAAACAGTTTTTGGAAATTCAGGTTTAAGTAGTCGTCGCACCAAGCCGAAATTGAGTTCAACGGGAACGAGTGACAGTCATACGAAGTGCCACCAGCAACTGCCTGGACGGAGGCTGCTGACAGCCCCCCCCCCCCCCCCCCCCTCCCCTTCCCCAGCCCCCCTGCGATTAAAGATGAAAAAAAGTTCTCTGGACTACTCAGGCCACCTACTTTCATGCTTACTAAGTTTTTGTAAATAAATAAATAAATAAATAAATAAATAAATAAATAAATAAATAAATAAATAAAATCTCTCGCGGGTAGTAGATAAATGCCTTAGCTCAGTGGTTATAAAATGTGGTTCCCCGCACGAGGACAATTCAGGAGTCCCCGAACATATGGAACTAAGCCATGTAAAAAACCGTGATGGTACTCCGGCAAGGACCATAAGCGGTTCCTTTCTGTCATAGCTAGTGCCTTCGTAATTGTTGAGGCATCATGTTTCGTGAAGATCTTCTTCCTGTTCCTCATTTGCAGGCCACGGCGGGCAGCCCCATCCGCTTTCTCCTTTCCCGTGATGCCACTGTGGCCTGGAATCGACTCCATGGTTACACGATGACCACGGACGTATGCGAGATTGTGTAAATGCTTCACTTCGCGCTGTACATATTCGTGAAGTCTGAAACAGCTAGCGCGTTGTAGGCTTTGAAGAGCTGCTCTTGAATCGCAGAAGACGGTCAAGTATGTCGACGGATGGAGTAGAATGTATCGAAGGGCTTCTCTGATCCCGTATAGCTCCGCCGACGCCGGCGCTGGTTTTCTGCCCGCGCCCCATGTGTTGATGCTTTTTTTCTCGCTGTATAGTACCTATAGTTACTTCGAAGCATTCCTGGTGGGGAAAAGCGGGCTTTATCCCCCTCCTGACTACCTTGAAAAGTGATGTGAATGGCGGCATCCCGATCTCCTTCCTCGTGCGGGTTGCAGCAAGCAGAAACACCACAATTATTTGAACCATTAACCAATACACTACTTCCAGCTACGGCAGCATGATCTCGAGCGGTGTAAAATCAGGTTTCGCCAAAGTAGGCCATACACGAGCCAGTTTTTAATCTCAACAACGCCGCAACAGGACGCATCGCGGCGGGTTTCATCTTCAGGTGTACGCTCCCATTTCTGGCCTCCGGGATCGCGAGCCCGCCAGCATCCCGCGGCCAAGCGACCCTTTCTTGCCGTCATTACCGACGACAATGAGGCACGGCGAACGGCCGCGCGACTTAATGAGCGAAAGTGACGGCATGCTCGAAAGCCCCCCAAAATGGCTCGTGGCAATCAACACTGCTTCCCGATAGTGCGGGGCGCTTGTTTTGTCTTAAGGCGCGTCCGGAAACGGCCAGCCCGCGTCCAAGCGGCTCCTTACGAGAGAAACCACATTTGCATTCCACGGCTCGAAAGTGCGCCCAGAACGCGTGACAGATTAGATCAGTTCCGCTTGAGAGTGAGTTTGGGGCCAGCGATAGTGCGTGAGCCGTGGCTGGGCTGCTCGCTACTGTCGCCGTGGCGCGGGGCTTGCGCGAGACACGCCAAAGGGGCGGGGGTGTATCCACAATGGCGGGAAGTGGGGCCCTCGTTGGGGCCTTTGTGAACCACCGTTCACGCTTGGCTGCCACAACTCAGGTCGCACGGGGCCACCCTTTGTGCGCCCTTGATGCCTGCACGAGCCTGATACCGGCCGTCTGACCGAGTTGTCGGAGGCTCGAACCTGGTTTCGTCAACGTGACGCTTGCCGAGCTCGCAGGGCGAGTCACCTCACGCGACGCTCACCTATGATTTTGACCGGCGCGTCATGGTAAGACGATTCTCTTCCCAAGGTCGATGCTCGGTTCCCAGCAGCTGAACGTAGCGGGGTTTTGGTCCCACTCGCCGATCTTACCTCCGGATTCATTAATGTCTCACCGTCTGTTGGTAATTACTCAGCAACTACTGCTTTATATCTTCCTCATTGTCCACACTCAGTGTAGCAAGCGAAGTCTCTTAATTTCATTAAACTCACCACCACCATTACAGTATACAGCACCTGTCTTCCGTGCGCCACGGCCGTCCCAAAAGTGAAAAGTGCAGTTGCGTTCATTGTAACCAACTTTTTAATGAAGGAATCCAGAAGGGGTGGGAGAGTGTAGAGGATGTGTATTGCTCAGTGACGCACGCAGGATTCCATTTCTGGACGAACAAGACGCCCCCCCCCCCCCCCCCCCCCCCATTAACAAAAAGTTTAAGGTGAACGTATAATGGCAGAAAAAAATAAAAGTAACAAAAATCAACAAACGATTTACCAATGAAGACTTTGACATGCGGTGGACGCACTCTACATAGCCTTCCGATTATTTTCTTCGGGAGCACTTAAAAATGGCGTATCGTAGTGGTGAGAGCAGACGTTCATTTCTCGTAATCTTGGTGGATCGCTTGTGACGAATAACAGCGATCAGTATTCGTGGCAAAGTCAGCGTCCGCGTCTATTCCCTCTCACGAATCTAAATATTTGGGTTGGGGGGAGGAGGGGGTGAAGGGAGCGCAGATCTCCGGCTAGTTCTTTAAAACTGAACAAAGTTGTATATTGTCTTCAAGGCCCTTTCAGCAGATGCGCGC
Source organism: Haemaphysalis longicornis (assembly GCF_048455015.1). Lineage (NCBI taxonomy): Eukaryota > Metazoa > Arthropoda > Arachnida > Ixodida > Ixodidae > Haemaphysalis > Haemaphysalis longicornis. Next base: position 418,101,302 of record NW_027526203.1, on the reverse strand, counting down.
CTGTTCGCCCAGGTTACGACCCGGCTACAGTTCTACGCAGACTTATCGGCAGCGTTCCACTCTGACGAACGACTCATCACCGGTTCTGGACGATGGCGACCCTACGGCCATTTTCGGCAATGTTGAGTCCCTGGGCTCCACAAGTCGACCGTATCCGCTCTGACATCACTGGAAAACCCCGACAAGACCGCCTGGTGGCGCCAGGATGCCTTCAGTGGGCGTGGAAGAGGAATTATGGCACGGCTCCCAACAGATATGCGCTCGTACACTCAGATCGATACGGTTTCCTTGCCGCACGCTAACGGCCTAGCGTTGAGTGTTTATTGCTATTCCCGGGTCCGAGAGCAGGAACGGTTGCCGTTGTCGTGCGACGCTTTCTCGTTGGGGAGCTATAGTTGTTGATGCCCAGGGATGTAGAGGTATAGATATTCGGGGACGACGTCCGGAGATGAACAGTTCGGAATCTACGGGGAGGTACAGCTGAATCCTCGTCCGGCCACACTTGCCTAATGCTGGGGACGCGTATCCGCGGGAATTTGCCGTTCGCATAAACTTACTTCCCTGGTCGACTAACACATGAGCAGAGTACGGGTGATTACAGATTGAATAAGAGTACATGTGAGTGCAAATTAGTTGAGTAGTAAAGGGTTAAGATTGCGTACAAGCACTTGTAAACACATGAGCTTGCGTACAGGTAATAACATCTAAAATTAAATGATTTGGAGTGATTTTGAGTACATAAGAGCGCTTTGAGTCGTAGTTTGAGTATGTATAGCCGAAATGAAAAAAAAAAATATGGATGGAGTTTTAGTGAGCCCATTCTGTTTTGCCGACTTATGCAACCATGCAGTGCAACGATAACCGCATTTACGTCGATAATCATCCCCAAAAGGGGTCCACCTCAATTTTTTTTTAAACCAAGGCAAGATAAATGACGCTGAGGCCACATACAAGCGCAGGCTTTCAACTGTTTATCCAGAGCTGCAACGCTGATAGCGAAATATTTAAATAAAAGCAAAAAAAATCAGCGCCCTTCCACTCTGTCAAGAAGGATGAACAGCGAAGACAGGCGCAGCCCAAGAAGTGCACTAAACAAAGCACGTTTCTTTGTAATTTGCGATTGAGCCTACTTCCTAGCCAATCAGCTGAATGAAACTTTGAAGGACTAAAGTTTTACTCTAGCGGACAAATATGGGGTTGTCCGTTTCCCACCGGTTGAAGCTCACGTATTGGCAGCCGGCGGGAATTCGGGACAATATTAACGATTCCACTCTGAACTGCATAATCACGAAACGTAAATAAACTCAGCGTAATGTTGGCGTCGTCTTCGCGACCAACTGTCACATAATTTGCTAGGAGATAGTTCCCACTAAACAAGAGTTACAGCCGTTTTCTGAAATCATACGGCTTCCGTAGATGGCCATCTATTCACAGCAGACGGGAATTTTGTAACGCTTAGCCGCCGTGGTGGCTCAGTGGCTAAGGCGTGCTGCTGCTGAGCACGATGTCGCGGGTTCGATTCCCGGCCGCGGCGGCCGCTTTTCTGGTGGAGGCGAAAAGAAAAAACGCTCGTGTGTACGAGATTTCGGCGCACGTTAAAGATCCCTAGATGGTCAAAATTAACCCGGTTTCTATTAGGTACTATTGCCAAGAAAAGTAAGCGGACCACGGCGCAGGCAGCCGGGGCGGCAGCAGGGCCGCATCGCGGCTTTGCTATCGCGCTCCGCGCGCTCACGCTGAGAGTGCTCCGAGTGACGCCAAACTTCGCCCTCTCTCTCGCGTAGGTGCTTGTCATGTTTGATAAATTTCTAGTGCAGTGTTTGGTCGCTCAGCTGCTGACGTTCGCGGCGAAGGGAATCCTGCATCGACGTTAATCGAACACATGGTACTGTCGCGCAGTAGCGGATGGTCGCAGGGCATCAAACAGCGGCACTGTGACGGAACAAAGGCCCGTTAGGTTTTACAGCACGGATGTCTACGGCTAGGATCCAGCACGTCAGCTCTCACTGCAGAGCGACGTAGACAAGAATCGCACGCGAGTGTGGCACCGCCTTATAAATAATTTACGAAGAGAAACGTCCTGGGGCATTCGTATTTTGATTGGACAATGTATAGTTGCCACAAAAATGTATTCTCAGCGTTTCATATTTGTCTAAAAGTGAAGTCGACTTCAAGGGGTTGGTGTAAGGAATATATAGGCAAAATGTATTTGAAGAGTAGCTCACGGCTACTCTTCGAGAATATTTACCTGTATATCCATTTCTTTCTAATAACATTAACAGTTCTTAGCGACAGACCTGTAAAGAAAATTTATAACTGACTACATACCATGGTAGCCAATTGAAGCAGTCTTCAAGGGACCCACTGTAACAAATATTAAACCCACTGCGGGAGACTATGCCGGAAAAGAAATTTCGACAGGGAAGCAGAGGCCGCTGCAAAACTTGGCGCCTCTATAACTTATCCCTCCGGCGTGAAAAATTGAAGCCATTCCACTCAATGTGAAAGGTGTCGGAAGTTCAGAGCAGTGATTCGCAAAAATGGGCTGCATCTCCGTTATCCGCTGACTGCTACCACCCATTCAATTCAAATTTCCCCCATTGGAAGTGCTCGCGCGCCCCCTGCCTGAAACTGCGCCGGCGGGATTTCTGTTCTTTTAGGTGCGGAGCACCTTAGGACCGCACAATGTCCGTCCGCATCCGTGCGCACAGCATTTACAATCGCAAAAAATCACACAGGCACCGGCAGGATTCGAGAGTGTGTCTGGTAGGCAGGACAGAGTTAGCGTCAGTCATCTTACCCACTGGGCTACGACCGTTTTTTTTTTTTTATTATTACCTTTTTTTGCACTCAATACACGTCACGGATAGATTAAAAACCGTCGGCCGAACTTCGGCTGACGGAAAAACTTAAACGTCAAACGTACACAGTTCTTCTAGTACAGGTAGCCATGCATCCCATATCGGGCGGCTGCCACTTGTGCACTTCATAGAGCAAACTAACACTCTGTGCAAAGTATTTGCTCACAGTGAGGGCCTGCGGGTCAGCGTGGCGCACCGCCATCCTCGACCTCCAAACGGCATGCAATCCCAGAGCCATGATGAATTCATACGACACACTATAGGTACGCAAAGAAATCGTATGCCTTGGGATGAAACGGGCAGGTCTATCTTTAGGGTCCTTTGCAACACATCCAAGAAAAAGATGGCGTCCCAGCACTCCGCGAAAACGTGCTCAACAGTCTCTGGTTTGTTGCACAAAGTGCACGTTGTAGGACCAGCGACAAACAAGCCCTTCTCCTGCATCCACATCTTAACGGGAAGTGTACCGGCGTGTAGTTTAAAGAAAAAGGTTTTCACGGATGCTGGGACGGCCATCCTTTTAACACAAGATAACAAGTCCTGGCCAGGAACAGATCTATACACCGATCGGTAAAGTGGCACAGGTAACAACACATCCTTTAGGTCTTTAGTAAGTGCCTTTCTTGACACAGCTGATAAGTACCAGTGAAAACCGTACTGCTAGAAACCTGAAAGAGTCTACAACCTCCTTCATATAGCCTTTAGGGCTGCTACAGCTTTCGTCTGCGGACGAGACAATATATGTTGGCAACGCTATTGACAGCACCCTTTGTAAAAATGTCCGCAGAAAAGGGTCATTCGTATCCCGTAAGAACAAAAACCGATTAACAAGCTGGCGAATGTAAACGTGACACAACCCAACCCCGCCCTCCTCAACACGCCGGAAAAGATTGGTTCTGCTTGATCGCTCCCAAACTGAAAACCAAATGAACACGGCAAACACACGGTGTATTTTCTGAACTTGAACTCTCCAAGAATGCATGACTTGCATCACGTACCACAGCTTCGTTAACAGAAAAAGGTTGCAAACTGTGGCACGTGCGAAAACAGACAAAGCTCGACCTCCCCACTTAGTTGTCTTTTCGCGCAGCCTCACCGCTTTCGGATTCCCAGTAATCGATGCTATCCTGATAGCTGTCCAGGGGAACTCCGAGATAACGCACTGGTGTGCGTGACCATGACACATTTTCAAAAACTGATGGTGCTGCCGCCCACTGCCCATGAAAAAACCCCACACACTTCGCCCAATTAACAGAACTCTTTGTAACGCGACAAAATTCTTTTGTTATCATTATTGCTTTGCTGATGCACTCCTTATCTTCACAAAATACAGCCACGTCATCCGCATATGTTAAGAGTCTCACCTCACTCGAGTGGAGACGAAACCCGCGCAAACCATCATAATTGATTATGCGCAAACAAAAAGATTCCAGAAAAATGCGAAACAACAGGGGAGAGGCAGGGCAGCCCTGTCTCACAGAACATAAAACTGGAATACTTTTGGAGACATGCTTGTTTACAATCAATTTTGTGAAACATTCACGATACGCCATACGTACACTCTCCTTCACAACATCGCCGACATTAACATAGTCCAGAATGCAGAACAAGATTTCGTGGCACACTTTATCAAAGACCTTCTCGTAATCAATCTGAAGCATTGCTACTCTTCTATAGAATACATCACAACACTGTAAAACACTGCGTGCGACATGGACATTGCTTACTATGCTTCTACCTCGTATGCCGCATGTCTGATGCTGCCTTACAAGTGTGGTTACTATTCCCTGTAATCTATTCGCTATAATCTTCATCAGTACTTTGTAGTGGCTAAGGTGATTGGCCTGTAGCCAGTTAGACTGAAGTTTTGCCCTGTCGTCTGACTTTGGGATTAAGACAGTATGCGTTCGCGAAAAAGAAAGCGGCAGAACGGCCGCCTCGAACGCTTCACATAACACCCTATTCAGAAATGGTGCTAGGATGTTTGAAAACCTCTTGTAAAAAACGGCACCCAAGCCGTCCGGGCCAGGAGACTTGCCTCCCTTTAAATTGCCTATGGCTCTCTCTACTTCGCCTAACGTTATGGGTTCTTCTAATGTATTTTTAACATCGTCCTCCAGACGTGGCATGAAGCAAAGGAAGTCTTGCTTGAAGTCTTCGATGTTAGGAACGGCAGGACTGAAGAGTGTGGTGTAATGTTGTACAAAAGCATCTTCTATGACCTTCTCATCTCGGGTAAGCTCTCCGCCTACGAGTATTTCATTAATCGTGTTGGCTTTAGCCTAACGTGCCTCATCACTTAATGTTCGTTTCGCAGGGGCTTCACCCGCCAGATAGTGTTCGGCTCGCGCTCGCACGGTCACCCCCCTATATTTTTGCTTATCTATTGCTTCTAGCTTGTTCTTTATTGTCCTTATGTCGTCCCGGAAGGCGCCAAGTGTTTCGCATTCCAGCCTGAGCATCTCCCTCAAATTACGTTTCAGGTTGCTTTCAGTTTCCTTCTCTTTCCTTCTGAGTATAGTCCCCCTCTCTATCGCGTTAAGCTTACAATCCTGCTTGAACAATTCCCACTTTTCTCCCCAAATTATAGCTCCTGCGTTTGTGTGTTTGCGAAAAGCTTCTTTTACGGACTCCACGAAAGTCTCATCATCCAACAGCTTTATGTTTAACTTCCACAACTCCCATGTAAATTTATTATACCCTTCTCTCTTTTCTCCCGCGGAAAAAGAAACAAAACAGTGATCACTGAAAGAAACTTCGACTACGCAATATTTTTGGTATGTGGAAGCTAGATCGCAAGAAACATAACCCCTATCTAATCGTGCGTGGCTCGATCCCTGAAAATGCGTAAACCTCAGCACGTTTTCATTTCCTGGGCAGTGTGCAACATCGCACAGTTCACATTCTTCAAGTAATTTACAAAGAATTTGCGCACTGTTATCCGCACCCCGCCGTGGTCAATTTCTATCCCTTCCCTCGCAAACACAATTGAAATCCCCAAGTAAAATAATTTGTCCTTCCATTCTTAAGTATTGAGCGAAACTTTAAAAAAAGGCTGCTCTCTCTTGCACTACGTTTGGGGCGTAGATACAAAGGACACGGAATTCACCACCATCATGTTCAAAATCACAAAAAACTAACCTGCCCGTTTCACATGAAAAAAATTCTTTGTATTTCAATACCAATATTATTCCTAAGGAACGGACAACAACCTCCCGACGTGCCAACGACGTGGCTGACACAGACACTAAACAGGTTTTGAAAGGGCTTTATCACACTGGTGGTGCAGTTATCACTTTCTATCTGGGTTTCTTGGACAGCCATGGAGATATCGATTTCTTTTTCCAGCATTATCCTTTTCAGCTGGTACTGTTTGCGCCTGTCACCAAGGCCTCGCACATTTAGTGTGGCGAAACGAAGCGCTCTTCTGAAGCCTGCCATAATTTATACTAGTAACAACTGCACCGTCGGCACTAAATAAATTAACATGAGAATGCTAAACCATCTACAATAAAAACACAAAAAGCAATGAAAGCAAGCAAAAGGAAAACCAAAACGAACCCGTTTCTGGAAAAGCGGGGACGCGACGAGGGTTCCCGACGTCTCCGTGCTCGAGAGGCCTGCCAAACATAGCAGTCCTCTGTGACCACACCTTCGAAAACTTACTTCCCCCCTCCCCACCCCACACAACCCCGCTTGTAGCGCCGTGTCAGCAGTCCGGTCACTTTCCCTTGGGTTTGTCCGGTGTAATATTTGCCTTGGCTCCTGAGCGTCTCGACTGCGGCACGGCCTTCGCTGGAGGCTCTTCGGGGCTTGGCCCTGCAGCGTCTCCTCCCTCAGCCCCACCACTTTCCCTTGCACGTTTCCCAGACACAGCGCTTGCGCCTGGGGTCCCGTCTTCGTCTCGCCCGTCAACGCTCATGTTGTCTGCGTGCGGCTCCCCAACACTTTTGCTGTCATTAGACACCTCGGCGACGGCAACTTGTTCCTGGGGGGTTTCAGGGTCTTTCACCGGCACTGCAGGCGGGCTGAGCTCCGGCGGGACGACGCGAGCTGGCTCAGGGGGCGTCACCTCTTTCGCCGGAACCTCTACCTTGCCCCTTGCTGCCTCCTCTGCCTCCTCTGTATCCATGATGAACTCAGACGTTTTGTCAACCCCTCCTAGTCCTGCGACGTTTGCGTAGGTGCGAACGCATCCGCTACCGTCGTGGCCGAAGGCGGCGACAAAGAGCACAGCGGGGCACCCTACACTCTCGTCGAATATGTCCGCTCCGGTGACAGCGGAGACCTAGAGAGGCGCACGCCCGGGCCCCACGACCAGGGCTTGCTCGCCGGCGACCGTACCTGGTGGGAGATTTCGTCCACGCTGACGCCCGACTGGAGCTGCAGGGTGACCAGGCGCGTAGTCGAGAGCTGCGCGGAGCAGCCTGGCACACGCCATCGGTCCCGGGTCACTTTCGTGACCTTGCCGTAAAGCCCCAGGGCGCTTCGCACTTCGTCTTCTGGGACGTTGTGGAGCACCCAGTGGAGCTTTAACCGGATGTCCTGGTGGCGGGGATCGATGACGAGGCAACGACGGCCCTTGACTTAGAGTTCCCCGGCGGCAGCAAGTTTCTTCGCCCCTTCGGGGTCTTTGAAAGTAACCGCCCACAAATGGTTCATCTGGTACGCCCCCAAGGCGATAACCTCGGGGAACAGCTCCAGACGAACCAAAGTGTCGCGGAATTCTTCGACCTTGTACGGCCTGGCTCTCAAATCGGCGTGCAAAAAAATCGTATTAAGCACAGATGGTCCGGACGGCAGTTGAGGCAGCATAACTTGATAATCCTGGGCGTTATCAATACCGGTTGACCTGTTACCGCGGGCCGAAAGGTTCGCCAAAGCCGCTCCTTCAATGGAGCTCGCCATCCTGCGTCCGCACTGCGCAGTAGCTGGAAGCAGAATCTGGGCTACGACCGTGAGCTAGTACACGAGTCAAACGGCTTACTCCCTCGCCTGTAACGGTGCGGAGTACCTCCCAATGTCCATCCGCGTTCATCCGTGCGCACACCACCATCAAGCGAAAATCAAGCGAAATTGGATTTGAGCCGTGAGTTGCAGTTTCATTTAGGGAATAATCAAGGTGTACCTCACGGCTCAAATCGAATCACGGTCGGGGGGCAAATCGGATGTCACTCGGGGCGCAACTTGGATGCCATTTCGAGTCCCCGTACTCCGCACCCTCGCCATCATCCACGGAGTTGAGATGTTGCCATTTTTTTGTTCTAGGCACTGATACCCAAAATGAGGCTAACATAAATCGTCAACCAAAAATACTGTCCCTTGTCACTCTGTGAAGAAGGATGACCAGCGAAGCTGGGTTACTATGGGGAGCGTTACTATGTGTAGAATTTACCTAGGTTGAAGTGTTTTTGATTCCTGGGACCAGATTTATAAACGAGTTTTTGAAGGGCATTGCGGTACGCTGTCTGCTAGGGCAGCATTTTATTTTCTTATACAATGTTATAGTGCAGTGTTAAATAAAAGAATTTTTTCAAAGTTCTTTTTTTTCAAAGTTCTTTTTTAAAATTCTATAGGCGCACTTCCAACTTCACAAAAGGCCACATTCGCTTTCGAGCGTAGCAGTTACGCCCTCGGTAACCGCGCTACTTGCGTCACTCGTGATGGCCGGCACGGATAAGCGCACGACCACGTGCCAGGGGCGTGAGTGTTTCGCGTGTCCACCGTCATTTCGCCCCGCTATATGGGCCAAGTCATGACCGACGCTCGCATACGCGGCCATTTCAAGCGCGGACGTAGTTACCTCAGAACGAACTTGCGTGCACATAGAGCAACGCCGTACACCCCAGTGTTGTCTTTGAACATTTTTTAGCGGGAAGTACGCTTGGACATTCCTGCTTGTGTTGGTTATTTGTGATAAAAAGGAATTCGTACCCTGTTTTTCTACCACGGCATGCAGCGCATCAAAAACAGCGAGACGTTAAAATGCGCACTCAACAACGGGCTCGCGAAAAAATTCCCTAGTCGCGTCATCCGCTTTCTCCTGATGGGCCAAGAAGGAACACTGTTTGGACAGAAAGATTGCCTGAGCGCTGCCCTTTTCCCGAATGACAAACGTCGCCTAGCAAGCCCATTCCCCATTTCCCGTCGGTCGTCGTCTTCGACTCCTGCTATTTTCTTAGATGGCCACCGACGGATGTGCGCTACCCAACTGTAGTAGCGTACGCTTTGTCGTTCTGTGCGATAGCCTTTTACAGCGAGGCTGCATATGTCTAATCCGCCAAGTTGTCGCTCCCGTGTCAAGCGAAATCTCGGTGACTTGTGTTCAGCGTACGAAAAAATTAATAAAGAAAGAAAGAAAAAATGTGCACAAATTCAGAAAATTTTCGAATAATGGTTAGCATTCTTATGCCGCTTGTCTTAAGAGTGACTTCTTTACCGCCACACTTTTTTGGTTTTTCTAAATCCTGTCCGACGACCAATTGTCTCCATTCACGCTATTATAACGATTATAACGATTATAATCTACACTATTCTGGAAATGCAGGGCATTACACTGTTCGCAATTTTCCATAATTTTGCTATATTTTTCTTATTCGATGCGGAGCATCTTATAGTCTGGGCATGTCCCGCGTCGGCGTCCGCACTCACACTGCTCATGCGCAACTCTCCTCCTTCCTTCTCTCCCACAGCTGCGCGATACTCCCGCCTCTTCTTCTCTCGTACCAGCTGCGTGCACTTCGCTTTCGCTTCTCCCGCGTTCTCGCTTCTGCTTTTCGCGGCGCATGCTCTGCGCTTGCGCATCTCTCCTCCTCTAGTCTCCTCTTCTTCAACCTTGAATGTAAATCGGGTAGCGCGCTACGCGCGTTCAGTTCAGCGCTTGCTGCGGTTGACTCCACTTCACTCCGTTCTTCCGATGAAGTGTGATGGAAGCAACAGACCCGTCAGTTAGTGGGTTGGCGCCAGCAAGCGTCAGCACCACCTCACAAACTAACAGCAACGCTACGTCCACTGAAGACAAAGCTGCGCAGCGAAGGGCACGCGACGCTGAGCGCAAACACTTGAAGCGAGCGGCGGACCCTGAGCTTCGTCGGCGCGAATGCTCGGCGCTTGCGCATCTCTTCTCCTCTCGTCTGCTCTCCTTCGACCTTGAATGTAAATCGGGTAGCGCGCTGCGCGCGTTCAGTTCAGCGCTTGCTGCGGTTGACTCCACTCCGTTCTTCCGATGAAGTGTGATGGAAGCAACAGTCCCGTCAGTTAGTGGGTTGGCGCAAGTAAGCGTCAGCACCACCCCACAAACAACACAACGGAAACACAACGGAACCCCGAGATGTTCCGCATCTACTCAGCGTTCCCTTCGGGAAGATGGGGCTAATTTTTTTTAGTTGTTCTTTCTTAATTTCGTTTTTACCAATTATCTCCGTTTACGCTATTATAACGATCACAGGTGGAACTTCCGCAATATCTGCATTTTTTGGGGGGGAATGCAGGGTGTTACACGGTCCTGACTGCAGGGGGGGGGGGGGGTACTCGGCAAAGAATGCGACGCATTAAAAAGGTTTTATGGCCTGCATACTTTGATGTCTTACATTGCCTTTAGAAAAATGTCTTTCCAGCAATGCACTTGGGTTTATAGGTGAAGCCAACTTAAAAAGGAATTGGTGTAAGCTTGATTTTTGCAAGCTGGCTTTCTCACATGGCGAGTTGCGCAGTGAACCATGGCCGTCTATGGAGGTGGAGGGAGTTTTCTTGTTTTGGTTGTTTGTTTATGATGTTTAACGTGTCGACGCAACACAGGCGATGAAGCGCGCCGTAGTGGAGGGCTCCGTATTAATTTTGACCACCTGGAGATCCTTAAAGGGACCCTGCAACACTCTTCGTGCAGTGCAAGTAAACTTGCGCGACGTTTAGATTAGACTTCCAGGAACACCCGAGCCAAATATTACACGTGCACGTGAAGCGGTAAGCGGGCAAATCGCTGTGAAAGACACGGAAAAACCAACCGCTCTCTCTTCAATTCTCCTCATTCTGCACCCCTGGCATGGCCTCTGCGACGTCAATCGGGCCATGGCTGTCCTGGCTGTCCTATTGGCTGTCGCCAGTCAACTTCGCGGCTAAATTCTGGTATTTTCTGTGACGATCAGCCGTCGTCGGCGCTGTATATGAACCGCTTCTATGTCTGAACCTGTCCGCATGCTTTTGGTGTTTCTTTTGTTTTCAGTGCGCGCGGAATTTGAGTGACGAACTAAATATTCCACTTTCAACGAGCCCACTCGACAACAAACGTTTATTGCTCCAAAAACGCCCTACCAGCCTGAGCGCTTGCTTGCGAGCAGGCCACCATGCCAGCTTTTTTGTGGCACCAGACCGGAAATAGACCCGTCTACGTTGCGGGGGAAAGGACGAAACTCCCCGGCCAGTGACATATCGAAGGCCGCCGAACAAAACGCCGCGTGCCGCCCCCCTCTCCGGGAGAGAGCGCGCAGTTTTCGTCACGTTGTCCGCGGTTGAGTTGAGAGGGAACATTTATGCGCGATTTTTCATCGCACGTAGTTTCGGTGATAGTGAACGGATTTTCAAAATTCTTGCGGGAGGAGATTGCTGGGGCAATAGACTTTACCCCAAAATACATTCCGAGTAGTCGATGGTAAGTGTTGCAGGATCCCTTTAAGGTGCACAGAAATCTCGTACACACGGGCGCATTTGCGTTTCGCCTCCACCAGAAAAGCGGCCACCGCGGCCGGGAATCGAACCCGCGTCCTCGTGCCCATCAGCGCAACGCCTTAGCCACTGAGCCACCGCGGGAGGTCTGCGTCACATCCTGACGGCCGCCTTCAGCCAGGCAGAGCTTTCTCTAAATCGACACCGTGAAACATAATGAAATCCACAAAACTGAAAATACCACCCATAAACTTTTTGCGTCAGCTTCCCTTTCCGGGGGGGGGGGGGTGCCATGTTAATTAATGCGTTCCTTTTTTTTTATTCATTTAACATTTTAATGTCATGGGCATTATTACCGCTCACCCCCAACTGCGGTATGTCTGTCCCTATTTGTGGTATGTCTGCCCCTATTTAACCTCTTAAGCCAAACTGAGATACTTAAATATAAAAAAAATTAGGGTTACAAGAGGGGTAGGCTTACAAGTATGGTTACAAGTAGGGTAGGGTTTTAAGTTACAAGCAGGGTATGGTTACAAGTTAAATTGAACTCAAGTTTCCTGCGTTGGAAACGGGAGCACTACCAATAAACTCATTTGCTACAAATCACCGGCATGCGCAGAGATGAATGGCAGCGTCATAATGCCGTAGACTCTCGTTTCACTAGTGACGGTGCTGGATGATCACCGCGTACGATTAAATGTGTCCCATTTCTTATCGACTGTCCTGCTCTTTCAAGCCGCACTTGCAAAGTGCAGTAACGACGACCATAACTGCAAAGGGAAACGTTTTCCACAAATGCCGTTCAGTAGTATACTATACTTGCCTTTTAGTAGACTCCTCTGGGATTGTGGTTTCCTTGATATTGCTGAACCTGTGGGTGTATTCGTTATCAAAACACGCTGAAGTGGTTCTGCTTATCAGCGATATTGAACAACAGTTCAGACTTCCCGTTACGAAACAACGAATAAATTGGCCGCCTAACCGCTCACTTCGCTGCAACTGTCGTCAAATACAATGTAGCCTTCTGCTGCCCCTGTCACGTAAATGCCTGCCTTCTCTCCACACCTATTTGTCCCGCTTTCCCCCTGCCATTTCGCTCCTCCCGTGATAAGCACAGATGATATTTCCTCAAGCCAATTCGATTTTCGCAAGTTCAAAAGCTTACTTGCAATCTATTGGCGCCTTTCGTTACTGTTGAACTTGGAACGCTGCCACGTGTTCTAGGCTCGTAGAGTCCTTGTATCCTCCTTGCGCCGAAATATTGTTTTCAGCGCGTATTTTCCTATTTGCTATTGCTAAAATCAAGCAGCCATGTACTTTAAATAAAAGAACCCTTCAAATACCACTCGTGTATTGATTTCTTGCCCCAAATATTCCCGATATTTTCCTTTTCCGGAACAGTGTTGACAAGTATGAAGCGTGTTGCCGGATTTAGTGGTTCGGAAAAGCTTTAAATAAACCTGTCGTTCAACTCTTCTTTTAACCTTTGGCCGGAAGGCTGAGTCTAGAGACAGACAGATCAAAGTTTTCGGTTTCATAGTAGCCCAAGAAAAATTTTGGTAAAGAATGGAGGATAAGGAGGCAAACGTTTATTGAGCAAAAAAAAAAAAAGAAAAAAAAGACGCTGGGTGGCCTCCTTAGTTTAGGAGGCCGCGCGTAACCGCTGCTCGTGTGGGCCACTGGATGAGGCTGCATTGCTCCTGCAGGTCCGATCTGGTCAACGCGCATTCCCACTGATCGAACTTCATAACAAAAAAGAAAACGTTGGTTAAGAGATGAACAGGCGTTGGTGATGACTTGTGTTCTGCGACGACGTATTCATCCTGTGACGCCGCCAAGCTCATGACAAAATTGCACGAAAAACCCAAAATATTTCGCACTGCTATTCAGCACTTTCAGAGTCTAAGGATTTCAATTCACTCGGGCGTATAACAATATTAGACTGTCGTGTGTTTGCAAGTTTCACTTCAACTTACGCTGGTGTTTCCTTCGCGCTTTTTACAGCTAAAAGAAGTGCAAGGGAAGGCTTTGCTGTTCAGGTTGCTCGCTGCCGACCGAGGCCATGATCATATTTCTGGTTTCATCCGCGGGAAACGACATGTGCGTACGTCGCAAGATTTCAAATTTTAACACGTAGCTGCCAGATCTGCTCACTATCGCGTGGTTGCCGCATGTTTCTGGTGACAGCACGCACCTGAGCTAGCTTTTAGCAAAAAAAAAAGTTCCACTTGCATTAAATCAGAATTTGTTCTCTCGCATTTGGACACAACCACAAATCAAGCGAAATTTTACAGGAAAAATACCGCACGCAGTGAAGATACGTATAATGGTCCAAATATAGGCAGATAAACTAAAATGCGAATTAATAGCCAGGAACGAGAACCCCTAATCTCATTTACAAAAACGCAAGAACGTCGAATATACAAAAACGGAATCTCCGAATCCCAAAATGAGTACACCATATATACACTCGAACTCAAGTACAACGTTTGTAAAATGCTGCGGAAATTGCTCCCTTCTGTCAGGTCTGAAATGTTCTCTGGGACCGTTACACCTTTCCTGTAGCATTCCCCAACTACCACGAAGTAAACGACCACCAAGTGAGAATTGACCTGTTCGCAATTTACCAGGGTAAGTACTGGGTTCATTAGCCAGTTAAACCTTTAACGCGACATCTCGATAAAATAGTCATTTCTGCAGCGGCAAATTTAGCGGCTCAAAGGCCACATGGAAAGCAAGCGCTGCTCATGTTGGACGGCTTTTCATCTTTGCCGTGGGACACCAAAGCCGCGTATTAAGTCCATGTAGAATCCAAGACACGAATGCCCAGGGAATCAAGAAATGATGGAATAGTAAAAAAATTAATCCCAATAAAATAATTGGTGCTGCCGACAAAGAGCCTGGGCCGCAGAAGGAGCTTAAACTGTGGGCATGAGGAGTAAGGGTGCGTCTAATGAGTACAGCCTAGCTAGCTAGGCCGTGTGGGAGAAAGTAGTCTTGCTGGTTAATAGCACCAACACACAGCCAACGGACACTGAAGCGAACTCGTTTGTTGGTGCATTAGGTACGTCTGAAGAATTAACGGTTACACGGAATATTGATCTCTGGTGGTCAGTTTGGTACAACCTATTTTTCGTAATTCTGATGTGCGGTTATTAGCAAGATTAGCATTCTTGGCGAACTCCACCCACTTTACTGTCTTTGTTCCTGTCTAGACTGGCACTGAAAGGAGACAACGTTAAGAGGCGCAAGTTTGCGGAGAAACAGCGGGAGAGGGGCGAATTCGGTCCTACACACCGATTCCGAGTCAAGAGATCCAAAGAGTCAAAAGATCCAAAGAGTCAAAAGGTCCAATATTGGATCTTTCGACCCGTTGGATCTTTTGACTCGTTGGATCTTTTGACTCGTATTGGACCTTTTGACGCGGCTAAGGCGAGTCAAAAGGTCCAACGAGTCAAGAGGTCCAATATTAGACATTCTGACTTCTATCTTTTGACGGGGCTAAGACCAATCAAGTGATCTAGTCTCTTTATGAGCCTCACCTTGGCGTACTTTTGTTTGCTAAGGGCCAAGATTATAACTTCGTTGCCTCTTCGTTTTCCCTACAAGGAGCGTGTTCATTCGTTCTAAGCACCAATTTCCGAGCCATATATGCTAGTTTTTCTTTCAAGTATATGCATGTTGCTCTCATACAAAAATACGTTTGCGTCACGGTCATGGGAAATTATTTCAGTGGTTAAGCGAACATTAACAATGCCATTTACCGGCTCCGGTCTTTTCAGTATAGGGCGTTTCGGTTTCGGGGCCTTTCGGTACACGGAGCTTTCGGTACAAAAACCAATTTAAGCGCGCGTTGTAGGCAGCCAGATGTGTGCGTTGTAGCAGTTGTAGACACAAAATCATACTTATTTATTACTCGTGTTCTTGCTCGTAATTCTGCGTTATTTTAACGTAGTGAAAAGGTCATGCGGCCTTCCCAAATGAAGCACTATTTATCTGCGGACTTGTTGCCGTAATAACTGTAGCTTTGAGATAATATTATTGTTGCGTATATCGCTTTCTTTTTAGCGACTTATTATCACCATATCTTTGTTTAAAAATCAGTGACGCTAACAATTTTTTTCCACTTTCGAGTACCTGTGATAAAGCTGCGTAATTGATCGCCTTCGCTAGGGGATAGGAACCAGTCGCTTTCTAACACAATCACAAACAACTTCTAATTTTTTGGCATTTTGCATCCATGTGATCTTCTGTTTGCTGGTAACACAACGCGCATAATGCCTTATTACGGATGCGTTACCAAGGGCACCTTGTCTACCTCACCGGACGTTTCTGTCCCGGCGTCACCCCTATTTCCAGGAAATCGGTGTGTTTAGTGTGTTTGTGGTTTGAAATGCCCAAAGGCATTGTTAATGCTTTCTGGAACATACATAGATTTAATTTGCAGAAAGAAGAGGCCATTTGTCATTTTCGGCGTTCTTCCTCAAAGCATACTGGCCATACTTTGGCCGTGGCTTTGTTCTTATCCGAGACCAATGTCAGCATCAGCTCCCCACCGCCTGTAGCTCTCTAGCAGCACAAAATGGAAAATGGAAGCGAAGCCACACAAGCAGGGGTTGGCACTACACTATCGAGAGTGTAAAAAAAGAGACACGCGGACTGCAACTAGCAGCTTCAGGTTATCATGAGGTACTTCAACTCAGGTCGCCTGGAAACCTAGTAACGAGCTTCCCAAAGTGTAGCAATGTAGCACTGATATTCGAACTCTTGATTTTTTGTGGGTGTATAATCATGAGCCATATAATGGTCATTTATTTGATGGATATTGACTTTGATAAACGAGATGCAAGAGTCCGGAATATTTTCAGCAGCAATCATGCAAGTCAGCGCAGCGTAGCCACACATGAGCGACATGTGGTCGTGGCTCGTCGACATCGCTGAAGCTCACATTCTACATAAGCAATAACTACCAAAATATTCTAATGTAATAGTATCAATTGACAGAGGAGCGAGAAGCGAGAATAACCTGAGAAAATAATCAGAAATAAAAAAATCGCGCCAATCCACCCCGTGAATGTGGTTGGAAAGCAAAGCTGTAAATGGCACCCATAACGATTACCCATGCGACGTCACTTAAATTCACTCACATCGCTCTACAAATAGTAAAACCAGAGAAAAGTGATATCCACTTAACCACACCATTTCTTACTTCAAAGAGATATTCTTGATAAGGTTAAATCAATGCATGATGCATGAACGTGTTTGTTTGAGTTGCATTGGTGTAGCAAAAGAGTGGAAACTTTTTTTATAAAATTAAAGCTCCAACCCGGTGTTAGACGATCTTACTTCTCCGTCTCTGCGCCGCGGACGGAGGCGACAAGATTTGCGGCAGAGAAGGAGGAGGAGGAGGAAAAAATACTTTTGTTCAGATTTCTGAACGGCCCAGAGTGCAGCCCTGGGGAGTGATTCCTTCTTCTGTGGGGCCCATATGCAGTCCGCGCGGCCTGTGTTCTGTCCACCCGCTGAAGCTGGGTAGGTAGAGAGGGCCTGGACAGCAGCATCTCCCATTGCTCTTGTTGGGTAGTTGAGGGAAACAGAGGAGGGGGCTTAGGGCTAAAGTCGCACACCCCGATTACGGGGCGGAGTGTTCCTACTTCTGAGCAAAATTTACATTCAGCGTCGTAGCGATTCGGATGCATTAAGTGAAGGCGCGTAGGCTGTGGGAAGGAGCCCGGTTTGTATGAGCCGTAGGGTAGTTTGTTGTTCTCTGGAAAGGTCAGGGTAAGGCGCAGGTACGGTCTATCTCAGAAGGCGATAACGCTGGGTTATCTCCCTGAACGTGACAAGCGGGTGACTGTCCCCGTGCAGCTCCATAGCACGGGAGGTAAAAGCGCAGGCTTGTTGGGTGGGCGTATTTGTTGCCCTCCATTGAATCGTGAGGGGGTGTCCAGATGAGATGAATGGAACCGTTTGGGGAGTGGTTTTTTAGCACGCGCAGTGCAGGTCAAAACACCCAACCCGACTGGTAATTCCAGTAGGCTTGCTGGGAATCGGTGACTACCCTCCGAACCCCTGGTCGAGTAAGAGCCAGGGTGATGGCTGCCTCTTCTGCTGCCGTCTTGGGTCCTAAGCGAGGTACACGCAAGGAGGTTGGTTCTGGAGGTAGCCACGATGATGGCGTATTGCTGCCCTCGATGTTTGGAGGCGTCTGTGTAGATAACTGCATGATCCCCACCGAGGGTGGTGTTTAGCGCTTGAGCCCATACTTTTCGGTCACCCTCGTCATGGGAGGGGTTCGTATTTTTAAGCAAAGGGAGCATCTTTAGTTTTAGTCGCCAAGAGTCTGGGTGTACGTCAAGCGGAGTGACATTCTGGGCTGCCAAGCCAATCTGGTGAAGCATGCGGTTACCCACCGCAGTTCTGAGTCGGACCTTCTGGTTAGAAAGATGGCCTTCTATCAGCTCTTCCACCGTGTTGTGGAGCCCCGTGCTAAGCAGCCTCTGTGTGGACGCACTCATGAGAAGACCAATGGCCTGCTCGACCGGGTTTCTAATCATTATATAAAGCATCGCTATGTCTTCCTTGTTGAGTAGAAGACAGGGGTTGACGTAAGTGACTCTCGAGAGGACAAAAGCTTCAATTTATCGAAAGGTACCGGATTCCTTTAGGCCTCGCTTCTTGGTGTTAACTCGCCTGATCATGTGTATGATTTGATTAATGCTGTTTTTGAGGCGCTGCAAGGAGACGTCACTCGGTGTTAGCCTCGAGATGTAGGCCCAGGATCTTGATGCTGGGCCTTGGAGTGATGGCCTGGCCGTCAAGGAGTGTTTGAAAATATTCCTTGATTTGGCGTGAGGGCGGTCGGCAAGGAGCTGTGATTGTTTACGTGAACACTGGTGGCCACAGGCTTTAGCACATTGGCGTACTAGAAGCGAGATGCCATGCATTGGTATTAGCTTCCTTTAATTTTTGTAACTCTTAGCACATGAGCAAGGTGCGCACAGGGCCGCTAGACGGGCAAGAGTGGTCGCGTGACGCTTTCACGTGGCATTCAGCGAGAACGCAGGGGGTAAACCCGTAGATGTGCTTGGTGAGTACACCAGCTGTCTTCCCTGTCTTCGCGTGGGCTCGTAGCTAAATCTGTTAGACAACGGGCTCCGGCTGTGTTAGTCTATTAGTTCCAGGTTCGATTCCTGGCGGTGCCAGTAAATTCTTTTATTTGTTCGCTAGAGTTTTCTGGTGACACCAACGGTCGCGAAAGAACCCTTGGGGGGTAGAGGTAAAAAGCTTTGCTTTAAAACAAGCTTGATGAATGGTGTTCATAACGTTCAAATTACCCACGGCTTCATTCGACGCGCCTAGTGCATATCTTCTACATTTAGAAGTGAAAGTTCAAGTATGGGAGCGAAAATAACACTAAAAATACAATAAAATGACGCAGTCTATAAGTTGCACACTCTAGCCATGGCTCCGAAGGTTCTCATAATTCGCCGGACCTTCTGACGCGGTTTGGGAATTATTGGACCTTTTGACCCCATGGATCTCCTGACTCATTGGACCTTTTGACCCACATTGGACCTTTTGACCCGTTGGATCTTTTGACTCGGCTGTCACGTGATTATTGGACCTCTTGACTCTTTGGACCTCTTGACCATAAGCGCTACACACCCCTCCCAAACAACCCAACCGCACTGCTAGTGTAGACGTAACTGCAACGTCGAAACTTCCAGCCAGACAAAAGTTACGAGACTGTCAGGCTCTTCGGTTCGCCCGATTACCACCTTAAACAGTCCCGAGTTAATCGAATTCAATGAGTAAAAATAACGCCTTCTGCACAGATTTTGTCGCCACTACGATATGAGCAGTTTTGATGAGAGAAGCCTTATGGCATCGTCACAGGACCCTCCAAAGGAAATGACCACAAAACTCTTCAGCTGTGGGGGGAATAATTTTTATTTGTTCTACGCACAGGCACGCAGGTACGCGCACCTACTGGCTTACGCGGTTTTAACGAATGCGAAGTGCTTCACGGGAATCGAAGTTCCGTGTTTTGGCAGCGTCTACACCTCGTGCGCATTGCCTGAACAAGTTCTAACAATAAAAATTGAGGCCCGGGGTGCACGCAGTGTAAAGGTTGTTTTTTTCTTCTGATGCGCATCCCGAGCTAAACTCGCTTCTACCCAGTACGTCGACTATCCAGTCTGAAGTCGCGTTGGCCGCCAGGAATGACAGCCGAAGAATATCCTCATTTTGTATTTGAAGAGTACACTGGTAAAACTAGAAATACTAGAAACGAAAAACTAGAAACGAATTTAGAAATAGCCGTGATGATAATTAAAAACGCGCACCCTCCTGTCTACATCGTATAGTCTAACCGATTCGTCGTTAAAATTGGCAGAGGACGTATTAATAGGTTAAATCCCAATAAGCACGCGATCGAAGTGGCATGCGAAGAGCTTTACTCGCTTGATGCTGCATTCGCGGAGTTCTTGGTTTGTTTTTTAGCAGGCTTCTTTGCGGCAGCACCCGCCGCTGGACGCTTTGGAGCTGCGGCCTTGGCAGGTGCAGATTTCGCGGAAGTCTTAGAGCCACTCGGGGCGGCAACAGACTTCACGGGAGCCTTCGCGGCAGTCTTGTCAGGCGCAGGCTTTGTAGTCTTCGAGCTACTGGCCGCAGTGGAGCCAGATTTTTTTGAGAGTTTGCCCGGAGCAGCGGCGCCGGGTGCAGCCTTGGAGGGTTTTGTCGCGGTTTTGGGAGGGGCAGGCTTCGGAGCTTTCGCCGAGGGGGCCTTGGCGGGAGCGGAATTCTCCAAGCGCTTGCTCGGACCGGCATCTGTGCTTGCCGATTTCTTCGCACCACTCTTGGCAGTCTTTGCAGCTGCGGGTGGCTTTGCGTCCGCCGCGGTCTTGCGCGACGTAGGGTTGGCCGCCAATTTGAAGCGACCGACCAGACCTGTGGCATTTTCGGTGGCCTTTGTTCGCACCAGCACACCATCGTCGACGGCCTTCAAGAAGACTCGCTTGAAAAGGCCCTTGAAACGAGGCCCGTCTGCCTCCGGATGCTCGGCTGCAGCGAGAAATCAAAGTGCGGTTAGCCCCTTTGGTTAAACATTTCACTGTATAGGCCACCGATCTGTAGGAATTTCATTCGTATCATTGACAACTAAAATCCGTTCACGATAGCCCCGGTCACCTGGTATTTGCCTTGCGCTAGGTGGTCACAAACTAGCCCGAATTCTGAATGCTGAGAGAATTCCGTAGTTAGTATTTCAATGAAAGATTGCAGAGGCCTTTTTAGCAATGGTACTTAATAGAACTGAGGATTTATACAACTAAAATCCCGGTGACGTGGGATACGAGATCTCGGGGTCAGCTTTCGAAGAAAGAACTTTCTACTGAAAGTACGATCCACTACTAGCTGTAAGTGGGTATTCGTGCGTAATCAGTAGCACTGAAAATAACAAGCGTGAATTCGCACGATCCCACCCACCCCTGGCTAACTTGGGAGCCGTCGACACGGGTTGCAGGAAGAAACCTCCTTCGGAACAGTCTTCGAATCCGATGGAGGTTGCGAATGGAGGCATACGTGCCTTTTTTACACGACAGGGAGATGTGAAGCTCGCCTTTGTGTGAGGCCTTTCGAAGACAAGTAGCTACGTCAAAGGGCTGAGGCCGACATAGTAACGCTCAAATGAAAGGGGAGCGTTTAAGTAATACTCGAGTTTGGAACTGAATTAAGACGAAATACCCGCAATATTTTGGTATATTGAGGCAATGTTCTGTGCGTACGAAGCAATGCTGCGGTCCTGCCTCGCCTTGAGGACGACGAGACTGCGGCGCCTTGCGGCGACGGGCCTCCGCGTAGACGACGCCTCCGCATACGCCGCATGGATACATGGGCGCCATCATCGTTCACTCCTTGACTTCATCCGCGAAGCGAACATTTTCATTTTCATCTAATCACCATCACCTCAATCCCATATATATGCCCTGTGGCAAAATAAACGTTCATAAAAAAAAAGCCATGTTACAATTTTGGCATGAAAATGTCGCCCATCAAAGCAAAAAAATCGGCTGTGAAAGTGTGCCTTAGTTGAAACCCCGTATTTCAACAAACCACCACAAAGCCCGCAAGTAACTGTTCTGTACAGCTTCATGCGCAAGGCAGCCAACGTACAAATTTTCGATCAATAGTTTCCAACGTCAGGGTGAAATGCAAATTTAATTTTACAAATTCTAAAATAACAAGGCTCAGGCACGCTATCGCAGCAGGCTTTTAAGAAAATTTTGCCATTCCGTACAGTTTGCCTATGAAGTGATTTAACGGAGAACACTGCCACCGTGATATTGGAACGGTGAGAGACTTGTGAACAGAACAGTGCTCACCGATGATTTTGTTCTTCAGGTGGGTTGTTGTCGCGCCTTTCTTGTCAGCTGTAAGGAAGGAGGAATTACATGAATCAAGGGAAAGATGGAACAGCTAAAACGTAGTGTGTAAGCTCACGCAGTTGTGCGCAAGACTAGACAAAGGCGACGGCCCCAGTAACGACACGTCCCCGACCAGATTGTGCATGGGGTGCGGACCTCATGAGGCTTCGTCTAATAGGCAATTTATGCTCGGGGGTGTTCTCACTGGGAACCACTTCCGCCAATTAACAGAATTCTTGATAACGGCACAATCGCGTCGCGATGTTTGCCTATTCAGAACTTACCATAGCTACTCCGAAGGACCTAATAGCACGTCGTGCGCCAGGAGGCGCCTCTGCAGACAGCCACTCAGATTGCGTTAGGAACGCTATACAAGTTGTCAAGCTTAAATGTGGGGCCTGAATCAACTGCGATCTACGCACAGTGGGAGCCCTATTTAAGCCACGAGGACGCTAGCGCACGCCGCGGTGTTGCATATGAGAGTTTACTGGCAGGAAAACAGCTTGGTTGTCCAGGCTGTGAATATATGGACAACACTGCAATCGGCATTAGCCAGCGATCTGAGGCGCCTGGTGGATGATCCACTATAAATTGAAAAGGTGCCGACGTAGACGTCCATAAATTCACCCCAGCATTTAACGCAACACCAAGCAGCAACGAAATATATCCCGTAGGACAAGCAGGGCAGCGACAAAAACTAGGAACAAACGATGCTTAGCCCAGCAGTGGCTCCGGGGACGGCGTTAACCGAGCGAAGCTAGTCTGCCTTAAGGTAATTCTAGTGTACAGCAATTCGCCCCTGGAAAAATGCTTCACCTCGCGACACACGCACACATGGGAGAAACAGGTACCGGGAAGAACCCAAACGAACAAACACTCACGTAAATTTTCAAGTGCACCGAGAATCATCTCCATCATCGGAGGGTGTGTGCGCCCTGGTGGTTTGTCGTTTTTCTGTGCTGGTGGCTTCCCATTTTGCTTCTTAGGAGCCACGTGCTCCGGGCTAGAAGGGGAAGAGGACTCGTTGTCGCTACCGTCTACGGCTACGGAACTGTTGCTCCCGGAGTTTTCGGGGTCGGACTCGGGGGCAGAAGCTGGTTCTGTGTCCGTGGACATCCTGCAGCCTGCAGAGGAGGCAAATAGGCGATAAGAAGAGTGATGAACCGTCTGAAAGTGTGGATCGCTCAGAAAATGCAATCTCAGGGAACGATGGCAGAGAACGTAGCAGCACAAAACTGCAGTGGTCATCGCGTTAAGAAACCCCAACAGGAACTCACTGGCCAATGCGCACCGGCATAAATGCTTCGGTGGGGAATTGGAGACCACCCAAGCGACCCCAGCAGGACTGGCGGCTCTGGGTGGGAACATCACATCTAGTCACAGATGGTGAAATGAATACACAGAAGATTTAAACTGAAGGTGTAAGCTCTACAGAAGAGCTCGCTTTCGTGCGCATGCCGTTCGCTATCTTCGATCTGTAAACATGAGTGGCATTAGACTTCCGCAGCCCATCTTCGTGCAGCCGCAGTTTTAAAGCAAAGCTTTTTACCTTTGGTGCATTTTGGTGGTTAAGTGCATTTCACTTCTCTGGTTTCACTATTTGTAGAGCGACGTGAGGGAATTTAAGTGACGTCGCATGGGTAATCGTTTGGCACGAATTTTTTTTAAAGGCATGGGTTGCAAGTTACTGAATCAAAACGCGGAAAGATGCCGACGTAAATGCTAAAAGACGGCAGTCATGTTAAAGAGAAAGGAGAAGCGACGTTGGTGCAATGTAGTGAAACGAGAGCGGGTGCGGCCGTAATGGCTCCTGCAGCCGAGCATGGCCAGCCACGAGCCGATGATGGTCGGCAAAGTCGCGCAACAAACTAAACGGAACAGTGGCTCGACGTCAGAGTCACAAGGTTGTGCAGTCATGAACTCTGAACACGGGAGCATGCATGTCACACCGCCTACTATCGGAGCAACCGATGGCGACGCCGCACAAAAGCTCTGCGCATGCTCGGTGCGGCATGACCATTCCGGATACGCTGGTGAAAGGTGCGGCTGTTGTAAGCATTGCCACCTGTCCCTGTATTTACAGTCAAAGTCATCGCTGTACATTTCGCTCTTATGGCACCGAGAAGAGTCGGAGCTCCGAGATTAGATATAGGATGAATTACAGCACTCTGTGCACTTAAAATAGAGTGAACCATTATAGCGCCGCAGGGTGCCTTTTTTTGGGAGGCTACGAGTAGCTGCGCCGTTTGAAAAATTATTCTGCGGAACTGGATTCTTGTGGAATGCGGTATAAACGGGAATTTGATGAACGCGGAAGAGCAGCGAAAACGACAACAGCAGCTGTGGAAGCGCCGGTGAACACCCCGGAAAGATTTAAACATCCCACAAAGGAACATATATCCACTTTCCTGGGCTTCAAAAATTTGGGAGTAAACCGGACGATTGGTACTTCCCTATCCTGGTTTGTTGGAGCAGCGGACAGAATAGTCACCACCAGCAGTGAGTTCCATGTTATTAAAAAAGCGAAAGGCGTTCCACAACTTTGCAGTCGTGGCGCCCGTCGGAGTGCTCACGACACTTCGGCTTGGTCGCACACGAGGCTAGCGGTCTCAGCATCCCGGCGTAACAACGATAACGTCCGCGTCGAAAACAGCGGTGCCTTCGTAACTAGAACCAGAGGGAAGACCGCCGTCTCGTCGGCGAAAGTTAGCAATGCCTCGTTCAGCCGACCTGCACAAACCCGTAGACCTCCGCGAAATCGCGATAAGGGCGTTTTCGGTATTGACCTTTATCAGGAAAGGCAGCGGCCTTTCCTAAGATCAAACCCGGGTCTTTGGGTCCACTCAGGTTTTCGCCTCCCAGTCAATTTAGGTAACATAACGGACTGAATTTTCGAATGCATCCAATGATTGACCCGCGTTGCATGTATACCCGACGTGGTTTCTGGTGAACGCCACTTACGTATTGCTTCTATGCAAGTCGTAATTTTGGTTTTGCTTATGTTTACGCCTGAACACTGGCCCTTCAGTTGTGCTAAAGGGCCAGTTATGCCGAAACAGGGGCCCGCAGCTCTGTCAAGCTATTCGGCTGTGTCATCTATTCGT
The DNA here is from genome assembly GCF_048455015.1 of Haemaphysalis longicornis. NCBI lineage: Eukaryota > Metazoa > Arthropoda > Arachnida > Ixodida > Ixodidae > Haemaphysalis > Haemaphysalis longicornis. The sequence goes on along the minus strand of NW_027526203.1, from coordinate 418,076,249 downwards.
AGAGCTCGCTCGAAGTAAGTAAACTTTAAATGAACTGGGAATTTCGCCTGCGATCGTCATATTTCTTGAATTAATACGTTAAATGGGCTTCGAATTGGAGCTGCTGCTTTGGAGGCACCTACAGACTTTGAAGGATTTGAAGGATTTATTGAACATTTTTCGGTACATACACATTGCACGTAGTTATTAGTACAGAAGGAGGTCCCAAAGTAAAACTGTCGGGGGGACCTCCTTCCTCCAAACTTCAGACTCCAAACTTCAGACTGCCTCCAAACTTCAGAGCAGGAGGCCAATATAACAAAGCCAGAAATCTAAAATGCTCACGCAGGAAATGCTTACGCTGGGGCCACCTCCTCCACACTCGCTCATTCCGTAAATTTCGCGGTGCCGTTCTGCGATACAAGCCTCAGGCTCAGTTGGTCGCACGATACTTCCACCAACGGTCCTACAACGGAGCGCGCAGCCTCCGACGCATGCTGCACCATCTGGCAGCCAGGCCAGAAAACTGCGCGCTTGCGCACTGGGAGAGCGTTTGAGAGCAGGGCCTACATTTATGGGAAATGCGTGATCAAGAAACGACTCCGGTCGTTTATTTTGAGGAGAGTTTTCACGCTGCGTTGCCACTGAGCAGGATGATCGTTGAAGAGCACCATGCTAGCGGCAATCAGCTTGCTGTGCGCTTGGCTACCGAATGTTGTAGGTAGAGGTTGCTCAGTGGCGACAGAGCATAAAACGACGCCGAACAACAAGTGACTGATTTCGCTTTTTTATGAAGCATTTGTCGTAACAGTAGGCCACACTCAAACGCTCTGAAAGAACTACGCATGCGCGCAGCTGGCTGGTAGTGCAGCCAGACGGTGCGACATTCGTCGGAGGCTCTGTGCTCCTTTGTTTCTTTTAATCCCCCTGTACTTCATCCCACTTAGGGCGAACAAAGAGCATACGTATTTAAGTATCAAGCTACAGCTAGCCAGAATACGCATTGCGCTAACGTCGCAAGAGAGCTTCGCGCGTCGTGCGCTTTCAGCATATTGAGTGGGGCCTGAGTAGGTTGAGCAACAGATGTGTGAAAGCTAACTTATCCGCTGCTTTTTTTCGCTTTGCTGTAATAACTAGTACTAAGACAACATTTTCTGGGAACGCAGGAGTATCTGCAAGTGATAAGTTGTATTTTGCGGTTATGAAAGTAACGATCATGGAGAAAACTAAGCGCAGATCAGTCCAATTCAATCAAACCGGAAGACTTGCGCCCCGTTCAAACTTCGCGCAGGTTTCTTGACATTTTCACACCGTAACATTGCACGTACCAAGCAACAGAAATGCGTTAAACGCTGTTTCGTGCATCCGCTGTTTACGATATGCCTCTGGCGTCAAAAGCCTGAACACCCACTTGCACAGTAGATATGAACCCCTGGTACATTCCTGGCCGTTTAAAGTCTTTGGAAACTGCTGCCCACAGTTATTCACAGAGGCGGCACCACATTTGTAGGCATTCTTAAGAAAACGTATGAAGCCACAGGGACCAGCAAGACGAGAAAAGGGACAGCAGAACTGGGTTCCCATTAGCAACAAGAATGCACGAGTAGGAGCAACCGTACAGAAATGCCGCCAAGGACACTCAGAACTATTTCAACCCGTGCAAGGGCATAGAATACCGATCGCAACCACCTTTTAGAAACACTGCGACGATGCTGGGCCCCTACTAACAATAACGCGCAAGCTCGGACCCGACGTATCTCCAGCCTTGCGGGCTCGAACAGTTCACACAATCCAGACAAGCGTGTGGGCGTGTGTGCAGTACGCCTCCGCAAATCATACAGCGCTGAGCGCAGTAGTCTCATAACTCAACTGTCGCGCATTCAAACGCCGATAATTCATGGCTGCGGCAACTCTTGACTTCAAAACGAGTTGACAGAAAACAAATGTCGAACACACGCATGAGAAGGCCAAAAAAATTGACAAGGGAATGGCACGCAGCAGACCGCGTGGCACAGATCTCAGACGAGACGTCGATGATATGCGCTTATAATTGCAAGCTTCGCTGCAGAAGCTTCTCCAGGAGGGCCGAATAGCACCCGTTCCCACGTACGCAGTAACCGGGATTGCCCACGTTGGCGGGCCTCGCTATGGCTTCAGCGTCCGTATCGTTTACAAGGGCATCGAGGCAGAAACAAACTGAAATAATGCCATGCAATACGCTGCGACGGTCATGGCAGTGACGAAGATAAACTCTCATTGATTCAAATTCTTCCAGAAGAAGAAGGTCCGCACCAGGAATTCCCGGCACAAATATTTAACCTCATATGTGGAATAACCTATTCTAAAACCTACATCAATGACCCGGCGCGCACTGGAACCCAGATGGGAAAGAGAAAAACGCTGAATGAAATGTTACACCCCGATGTAAGATAATCAAACGAGGATCGAAGGCTGCGTTCACGCGTCTCCTTGAACAAATTTGCGTCAAAATGACGTACCTCTATGCAATTCAGTCATTTGGGGTTATGTTTACTACTGGTGTCAACTCTCAAAACTGAGCCCCTCCCCTGTCCCAGCAAATTACACAATGGAAAATTCTTAGAAAAAAATGACGCCGCAGATGTGGGCGTACTGTAATGCTCCTAGCAGCATTTACAATATGAAAACTTGCTAGTTCCACGTGTTCCCGGGCTCCTACTAGCCTTCACTGGTGTTCACAATGAACAAAGAATTGCCTTACCGGAATGGACACTTTGTTGGATTCACTAGACAAACGCAGCGGCGACCTTGACGACTATGGTTCGGACTGGTTGTTTTCCGCGAACTCGTTCGGAAGTGCTTGCAAGTTGCGCCGAAGACACGCCCGATTGCACTAAAGCTCAGAGCGTCCACACTCTGCTGCTCACCCGCGAACTTTGTTCAAACTGAAAGCCCTCTCGCCCGCGCTCTCTGATATATGCTTTCCAAACTCCCCTCAGCGGCGCACAGCGGCATCACCTCAGGAAAATGGAAGTCACATTAGCTTGGTCACCCTCACTGTTTCCGTTGGCCGAGATAAGATGCAGATATATGAGCCTCATCAACTGCTCGAGCTTTAAAATCGTACGTCCGTGCTACGCCACGGGAAAGAACATCACCGCTAACCGTCCCACCCAGCCATTGGCCTTACGACACAGAGAACAGCGCTTAAACGGGACGAAAGAAGGATTGACAAGACAAGGCGCTGAAAAGTGAGCGAGGAGGAAGATCCGACAACACCCCTAAGGGGGAAATCGAAAATAGAAGCTTTCAACTGGGCTCGTTCTGTGCGGGCAGCGCGCGCATCCTTCGCACATCCTCGCAAGCATGATACAGGCGCTATGCGGAGATGATTACACTGCCTGAAGGGTGTGTTGGTTCGGTGAAATATTTATCGAAGCGAAACGCGGTTTATCACCTGCACGTGTGATCAGTATTTTATTTGTTTGTTTATTAAAATGACCGTAAATTAAATCATTGCCCAAGTCTCAGTCAGACTGCAGCATTATTGTTGCTGCCTTTCGACGCTCTGTGGCTCTCGTGGCAAGCTCTTTCACCGTGCAATAGCGCAATATCCAGCATTTCCTGCCATAGTGAGCTCCTCTCAGAAACCTAAAAGGCGATAGTATTGATGTTTTATCTTTCTACGCTTACTTCACAACTTTTAAATTACTTCTAGTTGCATTAAATTACAAAAGTAGTGAGTAAAAGATACGTCCGCGGTGAAAACACCGTGGTCAACCAAAATTAACCAGCGCGCAATTCCTCTGATGCTGGGGTTCAGGGATGCCCACACAATGTTTTTACATATTTTGCAAACGAAACAGGAACCGAAAAGAGGCCACTCACAGCGTAAGTAATGCTGCAGTCATCCGTTTGCCCGATTATAACACGCCTTTGATTGTAACGCGCAGATAGGTTTACTTAGGAAAGTTTGAAAAAAAAAAGAGAATGATTTGTTGCCGACTCTACCGAGCCGAGTGAAAAATCATGTAACCGCGTACAGGGGGGATTAAAAGAAATACGAACAACGGAGCCCACAGCCTCCAAAGCTGCTGCACTGTCAGTAAACTGCGCCCATGCATAGTTCTTTCAGAGCGTTTGATAGTGTGGCTATACTGTTAGGGGAAATGCTTGATAAGGAACGACGCCGGTAATTTATTTTGAGGCGTCTTTTTATGCTCTGTCGCCACTGAGCATCCTGTTTCTACTACATTCGGGAGCTAAGCGCGCAGCAGGCTGATTGCAGCTATCATGATGGCCTTTAAAGGGACCCTGCAATACTTTCGATAAGCGATTTCACTTTTTCCTTCGCGTCTGGAACCACTGCGAAAGCTATAGTTATCGCCAGCATGGAGCGGCACTGCGTGATTTGCTCGTCGCACCAGATACGCCTTCCATTTCTGCTTTGTTTTTGTGGCTTTTTCATTGCTGCAACTTAAGGAAAACCGGCCAGCAGCCGCTACATGGCCTTAGTGACGTAATTCCAGCCGCCGAAGAACGTCAAGACCGGGAAAATCAGAAAAAGCTTCTGAGCGAGTTTACAAGTTATCTGACGGGCATAGAGCAGTAATTTTTGGCTGAGGTACTTTGCGACGACCTAATCTAAGTATTGGGTGTGTTGGGTGACTACGTTCTGCAAGCATTTAAGATTTAAAAAAAACTTGGAAAAAGTGTTGCAGGGTCCCTTTAAGGATCATCCTGCTCAGTGGCGACTCAGCGTGAAAAGGAGCCTCAAAGCAAACGACGGGCGTCGGTTCTTGATTAAGTATTTCCCATAAATTTAAGCCACACTCTCAAACGCTCTTCAAGAAGTGCGCATGCGTGCAGTTTGCTGACTTTGCAGCCAGATTGTGCAGCATGCGTCGGAGACTGTGCGCTCCGTTGTTCGCCTTTCTTTTAATCCCCCCTGTTGGCCTGGCAGAAGACATATTTGGCGCACGCAACTGTGGCCGTTCATACACTTGTTTAGCCAAATGCTGATGGCCTTACAACTGGAGGGCGAACATTAAAGGCGATTGGTATAAGCGCCTTGACCTTCATCATTTCAGAGGTAACGGCCCGTTGGCTCATTCGTTGCTCATTACGAATTCAGCGAGGGAGTTTTCAAGTTCTCGCAAACTTCCGTGCTCGGTACCACTGAATCCTTCGCTCGAAGCCTTGTAGAAATATGTGGCTCTGCTTTGCTTACGCCAATCGCTCACTCATGTGTCCGGGACGCCCAATGTGCGTGATGCCGTTCGGTTAACCTCGCTCTCAGAGAGCTATAGCCTTGCGCCTGATAATTTCTTCATAGTGGCACCTTTTGCACCAAATAATTGCACAAAAAAATTAGTCACACAACAAATACGTCATAATGTACAGTTGTGGGGGGAAAAGCGAGAAGAATATGCTTCGATCAGGGGCAACAAAAGTGTCACTGCCAGCAAAGTGCACATTTATACAGAAAGCCCGTTCTGCATGGTGCGAATTTACGTGCGAATTCGCTGCTGCGGCACCACTCGTGCGGCAAAACGATCACTTTTTGTCGCTGCGGCAATAGACCGTTTTGCCGCACGTACAACGCAGCAGCAGCGAATTCGCGGGTAAATTCGAACCGTGTAAAAAGGGGGGAGGGGGGGAGAGGGGGGCACGATGTCCGAAGTTGTTAGCGCCACTGGTTTCCGGCGACGCCCCTGGTTGCATGGAGGTACTGAAACAGCCAGGCCTGCGTTTCACCCGCGAATCTCGCCTGTTCTGAGCAGCGACTTTCAGTCGCACTTCGGAGCGCGCGCTCGCAGAACACCCCCGTGGATGAAGGCCTTGCAGAGTTAGGCATGTCACGAGGGAAACGGGTCACCAAGGGAGAATTGGTGCGCTTTCCGAGGATGGTTTCCCGCGCATGTGGTTGCCTTGGTCGCCGTGCATGACCGCGCGACAAAATTCCGGTGGGAGGGGGGGTGTCTGAACCCCGTTAAGCCCTCCCTCCCTACGCCCCTGCTCACCAATGTATTTGTGTATAATAGTGAAGCTAATTTAAAAAGGGTTCGATGTAAGCGCTCGGTAGGGATGCACGGGATTTTATGAATGTATTTAATAAAAAACCTGGGGTTGAGTCCTCTGTCATAGGAGGAAGTAAAACACGGAAGTGAAATGTGCACCGAAATCTGCAGCTGAGCATGATTTGCGGGTCGGCTGTCTTGTGGGTGTGCTTGGCAAGCGACGTCCTGCTGGCGGGTCGCTTCGGCAAAGGTGTACTGGCGTCATTTCCGTGACGGATATGACGACAGTGAAATCTTTGGGTATCGCAGCATAAAACACTTTCGTGTTAAAATATAAAACCCCAAAACGAAGAACGTACTCCTCGGTACTAAAGGTTGCTTCCCCGCAAGAAGACCCTGTGTGCCGGGGTGCACCCTTTACATGCCGCTTGCTTCGTTGTACAGGCGGCACTTCCGTGACGGATATGACGTCAGCAAAATCTTCGTGTATCCGGGTATCCACTTTCGTTTTAAAAGAGTCAGTGCCTTCATGCATTGATATCAGACTCCTTATATTTCCCTGCAAAATGGCTTCCCAGCCATGCATTTTTTGCGTAGCTGTGAAGACTATTTTGAGGGGGCTTATAGATTTATCCGACAATTCCCACTGGGCAATCTCTGCATTTTATAAGACTCGTAACCTTCTTATGCTAGCAGTGAAACGTTTTTTCGCGCCTCAAAGACTTACTACTCGCCCAAATGATACTTAACGCGCAAAGTTGCACGTGCGGTAATGGAGCCGATAATGGGGGTGCAAATTGCACTATAAATCGTCATGGGCCCTGGTTATAAAAGCGGCACTCAAATATTTGTCACGTTCTTCACACTTAACATTTCTAGGCAGCCCAGCCGGCTGCTCCGAACGCTTTGAAACCTTAAGCGTGCGACTGCCTATTGGCGCAAGTAGTCCCGCCCCTCCCTTGTCGCGAGCTTCGCCCGTAGTTTTCTACCCAAGGCAGACATTGAGAACCTGCATTGCCTGCATCACTTCAACGGCCGCATTTTCGACGGCGGACGAAAGAAGTATGGAGATGCTGCAGTAGAAACAACCGCTACGATATCTGCCCGCCAATAGACCTTATGCGAAATTGCTTGGTGATCTAGCAACACTGATGTAAACGAGACCGTCGGCCATATTGGTACGGGCGCCGATCGGGAAGTCTCGTATTGTTTACTGTAAAACAGTAGGTGACGGTAACGCGGTATGGCTCAAACTGGACGGCGTTTTCCGGCTCCAGACCGCGGATTGTGGACGAAGGACTTGTCTGCGCTGCCGACTGTGTCTGAAGACTCATACCACTCGGGGTCCCGCGCCAAAGACCCATCCGAGCGGCAGCGGAGCAGGGCATGCCGCCTAGCCACCGAGGCGCACTGCTCGCCTTCATCGGTGCGGACAAACACGTGCGACTCGGAGTAAGTAAATCCTTCTTTGTTTTTTACTTGACGCGAGTTAACCGGTATGAGCATTTGTATAGCACTTGGTTCACCGTTGTTTACCATGCAAATGCGTCGCGGCGACCCTGTTGCAGTAACCCTGAAAGAGGAAAGCGACAATCGCCAGACCGTACCGCTTGTGGGTGGATTAAGTATTTTCAAATGCTGTACATCGAATTTACGGGATGATTTTTGGCGAAGATGTTTACGGAAAGATTGCGGCCGTTTTCCGTGACGGTCGTCCGCCCACGCGTTTGCCGCAAAGCAATCGCGCTTTGCGGCGAAGTCAACTACAAAAGCGCACATACGCCTTGAATTTTCTTTTTTTTTTTGTGTGTGTGTGTGTTTTCATTATTTATTGCGCATGTTCTGCCGCAAAAATCTGTTTGTGCTTGTTGTTTTCTTTTAAAGTTTGCTCTATGCTCGCTTTGAGATGTCAGTTTCCAAACTACCAGCAGGCTATAAAAAGAAAATGCTCTCAATAGACGATCTATGGTGGAAGTAGAGTCAGTTGAGTATCACCTCTACTAGCCATTCTGCTGATGGTCAGAGCTGTTCCTTCCACTAAGCTAATGCTGCTGAGCGAGGAATTCGCATGTACGGATTATTCTTTTTTTACGGATGACGCTATTGCCCAGTGCCAGATTGCGCAATGCGCTTTCTTGTGGAGCTGTTGTTCTTTTCCCAGGACTGGGGCAGCTGCGCACGCTGTTGATTCGTCTGTTGCCCATTTACGGTGAATTGGACGACTGTTTGTGCGTCTTTCTTCTCCTTTTTTGGCGGTGGGGTGGTTATGTTTGTTTCTAAGCGCATGTTTTTGGTGTGCACGAATATATAATACAGTAAAACCTCGTTAGCTCGAACTCACTGAACTAGAAGATTTTTTTTAATTCGATGGGTCATCGGTATAGCCCGAATGTTTACCTGTTTATCTCGAAAGGTTCTGGAAGTGAGTTCCAGATAATCATATTATTGCTTGCTTAAGTTATGACGAACACGATTATGCGGGTACTGGTATCATTACCCACGGTGAGGTTTTTCAATGTTAAACTTCCTTCTCTTGAAAATGCATTAACAAAGCATGCAGAGATGCTTGCACGCTCGAACTTGACAAACAATTTTGACATCATTGCTGTTTGAGGTGTAGATTATTGCCCTTGCAACAGTGTTAAGCAAGACACAAAATCTGGCCATTTTGAGTGTGTTCATTGCGGCCACTTCTTTCTGCTCTGTCCCTTTATCATAAACTGTATCGGACTAGTCCTGTTCTTCCCTGAGTGCTATTTACTATTACTCTCTCTGTTCTTGCAGGTTGGGCCTCATCCATGTGCTCAGCAGCTGCTTTCGCTCCCAGAAGAAAAGTGGCCGGACCTATGTTGTGTGCCTCACGTTTGAGACGGACAGTGGGGCGATTGTGAGGCAGCGTGCGATTGCCCGGCGGGTTGCAGTGGAGCATGGAGTCACATCCTGGCTGCTGTGCACCTGCTCGCCCTCTTGCAAGACGAAGATTTTAATAGGCGCCACCGGAGCTTGCGTGCACTGAGCTGCCACAACAGTGGGGACGTCCGAGACAGCAGGGCATCAAGCCAGCGAGTGTCCCAGACATTGAGTGGAGAAGCCTGCAAGAAAATGGCCCCTCCCTTCCCTTGACAATGCGTCTGTTCGATGCACGTCGAGTACAGGAGCAATGCGAGCAGCAACAAAGTGCCGTGCAGGCGCTTGGGAGAAAACTTGGTAGCCTTGGGAATGGGTTTTTTGCCCCAGTTGTGCTGGCCTCACCCCCCACAGTGACAGAAACAAGGACTGGTATGGCACCTGAAGGGTCACCTATGAGCTACCACCAAGCATTCATGCCACATTTCGCCGTGGTCATCTCTCGAGCACGCGGAGGCTGGGCAACGTCGTGTTTACTAGACCGCGGCATGCAGGGGTGCGCGAATGCTTCCCTTTGTTCCATTTATATCCACAGTTTTCTATAGTGCACGCGCTATAAATCAGCGATGTAGTTTAATTTACTGGGATTTTCACTGTGGATACAAAAAAAAGCAAAGGCACTCAAGCTGATGCGCGGCGGTCTGATGCAACTCTGGCCGTTCTCTTTTTTTTTTTTTTGAATAAAACTTGAAAATTTTTTCAGCTACCTACATCAATGGCCCCTATCATTACGTCGGAGGCATGCATGCAGCATGTGACAAACTAGAGGAGTGAGTGTGTATTTTAGTCGCAAAATATTCGACAGTAAATACATCGTGGCTGAAATGACAATGGGCACCAAGTTAACTTGACGTAACAACAAACCTTTCAGCCCGGCAAATCAGGAACCAAGTGCAGAAGCTCGAATTTTCCACCGTTAGATCATCATAAAACAGTGTACGCCACTTCTGCAACGACACGCGGCTAAATGCAACGTAAAAGAAACCAACAACACACTCCCATACCGTGCGCGCCCGCCACAGAGGAAATTTTCAACCGCGCCGTGACGGCGTAGTGCGGCAAGAAAAGTTTGTTTACAGCCCTAGGTAAGATAAAGGCTCGTGTAGTGGCTAAGTCGCACCATTTAACAGTGAAATGAAGCGGGCGCAGAGCCACAAGGACGAGTAAAGAAACAGCCTAATTTTGACAACGTGTGGTACTGTTTTCCCGGTCGAGCGCCGCTGTCAGTCGCATGAATAGGTGGCGCACGCTCAGGCTTCATTTCGAATACAATGGCTGGACCACAGAACTCCAACGCAGCTGTAGTTTTCATCCGGACAGCGACTACGGAATCCCGCGCTTAGCGAACCAACGACAAATATTGGCTTCCAGCGCACCGCGCCCAGCGTGTCACAAAGGTTGCTCGCGCCGGCATAGTTCGCGTCAGAAAGTTCGTTCAAAAGCGTGGAACTTCACGTACCTTTTCTCCATTTGGACCGGTATTTCCGCATTGCGTGCACTGCGGCACGAAGCAATGCTCCGGCATTGTAGTCCAACACCAAGAGCGGTCAATGCCCGACTTCTATGTTTTGCTAATTGGTTTCGGATTCAAACGACCGTACCAAAATGGCGGACCTAGTTACCGGAGTCGACGTGAGATGGAGGGGCGCATTTTGCATAGGTAGGGTGCCTTGATGCTCGCGCGAGGCACTCTATGCATAGGGTCTATTACGTCCCCCCCCCCCCCCCATGAGCCGGCGGGCGGCCCGCGGTGACGTCACGACCTTGCTGAAGGGCTCCGTAGTGTGAATACTATAACAATAAACTGTGCCCGAATTTCTAATATTCGCGAAACCAAACAGACCGCAAGCGCCACACCAATATATGGTGCACAGCTGTACAGCGCTCGTGAAAAAGTGTGTGAAAGCTGTACCCGAGCAAGAAAACTTTTGCCCCTCCTCATTGCACTGGTACATTGTTTGCGTTTTTTTATTATTCCCGCTCAAAAAAACTCTTCGAGCTGCAGAAAATTTCACACCCGCGATCGGCGATTTCTATGCAAAGCCACGGCCCCTGGATGAAAGGCGCGCTCATGTGCACGTTCCCATCCAGCGGCCGTGGCAAAGCCTAGAAAATGAAAACGCTGGAAAGTGCCGCCATTTTAGCGGGCCGTGCTCAGGCAACATTGGTTGCCGCATTCGGTCCAACTCTTCACAATTTCCTTTCCGAATTTGCTGCCCAAATTTACGTACAGTGAAGTATAACGCCTATTAATGAGTGTACATGGAAAGGCTTATAGGAGAGGTAGCAACCTCTGTTGAAAGCTACATGTATCCACGGTTCGTTAAGCGAAACCGAAGCCATGTCGTCGTATTTTTCCGTGTCTTTTTTCACGCTTAATGAAAATCAACTCGCCCAACTTTACATCGCGCGGAAGAAGCTGCCTGCACGTAAAATGGTTCCAGAAAGTCTTTCCCTGAAATTATAAATGGGTATAATTATGACTATAATGCTCATGTTCATACCGACAACAGCACGAAGGGGTGAAACAAAATTTATTGAGAAAATGAGACTCAGGCAGTAGAAAAAAGAAGCAAAACAGAAATTTGAAAAATTAGTGCTTTAAAAAAACTTTTTGAACGAGAAGAGGAAAAAAGAAAAACAGTATACTACCAAAGAAGTCATTGTTTAAAAAAACTTTTGCAGGAGAAGAAAAAAAAGGAAAACAAAACCATAAAAAAGCCTGGTTTAAAAAGAAGACTTTTTGCATTCAGGCCTCAGAGGCCTCGGACTCCTCCTCGAACTCCCCCTCTTCATCGGGCTCCATCTCCTGTCGCAGCTGGTACTCCGAGATCAGGTCGTTCACGTTAGATTCGGCCTCGCTGAACTCCATCTCGTCCATGCCTTCGCCGGTGTACCAGTGGAGGAAAGCCCTGCGCCTAAACATAGCTGCACCGATAGAAAGCAGCGAGAAATGAGGTGCCACAAATAACCGAGAACTGGCAGAGCACACCGAGTAGATGGGCATCGCTTTGAACACATTTGTCTTTTGTTCCGGGCAATCTCTGGCGCAGGCCGACAAATGTCTCCTCTCGGGGAACATTGAATCAGCGTTGTCTAAAAAAGGTGTACAGCAAGATTGAAACTGGGACAAACACTGGTGATAAGCATTTACAAGAGCAGGTCTGGAGGAATAATCACATTCCAAGAATTAGCACTCATTGAACTATGAGCGGGGGGTTCTAAATGCTAAAAGTAGGTTACGCAATGTGCACATGTGTACGCTTTGCACAGACCAGTTATGCAAACAGTGTGTACAAACTTGGTGCAAAACTGCTCAAATTGCAAATGTGTGCACCCTTGGTTTCATACGCCACGCGGGCGCATTAGTCTAACAGACCAGCCCAAGGAACCTGCAGGACATACCTGTGAACTGCTCAGAGATGCGCTTGAAGATCTCCTGAATGGCGGTGCTGTTGCCGATGAAGGTAGCAGACATCTTGAGACCGCGAGGCGGAATGTCACACACTGCCGTCTTGACATTGTTGGGGATCCATTCCACGAAGTAGGACGCGTTCTTGTTATGAATGTTGAGCATCTGCTCGTCCACCTCGCGCATGGACATCCTGCCTCGGAAGATGGCCACCACGGTCACGCAGCGGCCATGGCAAGGGTCACAAGTCGCCATCATGTTCTTGGCGTCAAACATCTGCTGGGTCAGTTCAGGCACCGACAGTGCCCGCTAGTCCAGCGTTCCCCTGGCGGTTAGCGGGGCGAAGCCGGGCATGAAGAAGTGCAGACGCGGGAATGGAACCATGTTCACGGCCAGCTTGCGCAGGTCCGCGTTCAGTTGGCCTGGGAATCTGCGTTCGTTCCAAAGGGAAGGAGTCAAACGCTGGGCCATCCAAAAATTGAAGCGCAACAGTTCTGAAAGAAAAACAATTACTAGCATACAACTAGGAGATGCTCTGTTCGGAGAACTACAGTAATCAACGCTAATTGACTGAATCGTAAGAAGGAAGGAAGAGGGAACCGATTAAATTGTCTCTAAGGAGACCCACCTGAAGCAGGTTGTGACACCCGCCATGGTGGCCGAGACAAGGGGGTTGAGGTCCCCGTAGGTCGGGGTGGTCAACTTCAGTGTACGGAAGCAAATGTCGTACAGGGCCCCATTGTCGATGCCGAAGGTCTCGTCGGGGTTCTCAAAAAGCTGGTTCAAGGACAGGGTGGCGTTGTAGGGCTCCACCACAGTGTCGGATACCTTGGGAGATGGGAGGACGCTGAAAGTGTTCATGATGAGGTCGGGGTACTCCTCGCGTATCTTCGGGACTCAGGGGGCCCATGCCCGATCCGGTGCCTCCTCCGATGGAGTGGGTGAGCTGAAAGCCCTGCAGGCAGTCTGCAGGATTGGCGGCGCCTAAAGCACTGAAGGTGCTCCAGTTGGATGACAGAAAGCGGAGCTTGATGACCAACTTTTCCAGGGTACCACTTTACCAAGATAATGTCAAAAAGACCTTTTCTGATGGGCCTCCACTCTTTGCGATGAAAGTGGAAGACAGTGAAACAGGAACTCAGAGAGATGGCCATAATGTCACTAACAATGGAAGAGAACAAACAATGGAAGAGAAAAAGGAGAATAAAATTCCAGTTTTAATTATCAGACAAGGCTTCGTTAGCCTTCAAACTGAAGCCTACATAGGTAAGAGGTGTGATCTTCTCGTCAAAACAAAGAGGTATTGAGCCTTCAAAGGCGCAAAGCCTTAAAAGGCTTAATTAGTGCCACTTTACTGACACGGCCATGCATGGTTGCTTTGAGAACATTGCACTTAATCTGCTGCCAAACAGTGCATCACTTAGTTTCAAAACATTTCAATGCGTTACTGAAAAATATAGCAGATAATAATTTTGGATAGACAAACTGCACACAAATGCAACATACAAAACGGAGCAAAAAAGTTTAAATACAATACACAATTGCATATTTGTTGTATAGTTGAACCTGGACGTAGCGAAGTTGATAAAAATTCGAAATTTTGCGTTACATGCAGGTTTCGAGTTAAGGCTCCCATAAATGAAGCAGAAACTAAATCACAATGCTAGACATCATGGATAGTGAACTCTCCCCTGAATAATTTATTTCTCAGTGAAAAAATGCGTGCTTTGCGCCTTCTGCTTTCCCACGAAATTATACAGTACACGGCAATCCAAAGAATCAAGTTCACTTACCGCGGTATTCGCAAACGTAACTTAAGTATCAATTTTGCCTTTTGACACTCTTTGGTGCCTTAACAAGTTTCAAGAACCAAACGCATGCTGAAAGCGTGCCTTTTCGGGAACTTGATTCTCTTTGCCGCACTCAAACTTTTTAAGAATGTGCTAGCTGGGATACTGTATCGGACGACAATGTTGATCGTTCTTGCCGGCGGAGACAGCACCTGAAATTGCGAGCTTGTCTTTAAAAGGCAAAACTTCTAGTTTTCCGACAGCAGAACTGATTACCTCAGTAGCGGAGACGCGTGAGTACACACTGACAGGTGGGCCTAGCGCCTAATCGACACCACACTCACACTGGAACGCACGGTAGTTTGCGGTGCGGGCAAGTTCGCTAAATGAGCGCATATCTCCATGGCAGCCGACTTTTCAGAAAAAGTGCAAAAAACAATGACTCATCAGCGTAGCGAATTCGTTACATCAAGGTTATCCGTAGTCATGCCTTCGTTACATAGAGGTCGCAAACACATCGGTTTCAATGGGGCTGACAATGGGTATTTGAAAAACTTTGTTAAATCCAGGAATTCGTTACATAAAGGTTCGTTACATCCAGGTTTAACTGTACAGCACACAAATATTCACTGCATGGTGTAATTACACGTGATACAAATTACCTACAATATACAACCTAAGCTGACATAAGTGGCGTTTTTTATGGCAGATATGAACTGCGTTGGTGGGGAATTCACTGCCAATGCAGATGTTTTCTTAGTATTACATACACCTTTCAACTTCACAGACTGTTCTGACAATAATTGTTCTTTAAAATGAGAGTGGTATAAGTAAAATATGTTAGTGCGAAAGTTAGGATTTCTTTATAATGGCTGGCTTGGTCCATCAGAATTGCAGATAAAAATGTTCGTATATACTCGGTTACAACTCAAGAACGGCACCACCTCATGTAGTGTATCACTCCGCGAAAGCGCCGGACCCGTGACGTTAGTGCGCGCGCGTTTTGAAAGGGGTTTGCTATGAATTCGTGATATCGTCTGCCTTGTCTCACGCAGTTTGTTTGTCGTTACTGGAGTCATTTATAAGCATATTAAGTCCGAAAAATCACGGGAACGGCTCACGCCATGTTCAAAATATTCCCAGTAACGCCCTACTTGCGCCGCGCGGAGAAACATCCGGCTACGGTGATAAGGCACAGTGGCAACTTCCGGTGCCGTTTTTAAGTTGTCACCGAGTATAGTTCCCCTACCAAAAAAGAGAAAGAAAAATAAAACTGTGCATTATTTCACTTCCTCACTGCTGCAGCATATTTTTAGTTCCTATCTACATATATAAATGCTTTTCTTGGCATTTAGGCTGCATTTCACGTATTTTCACACTTGCTAAATCATTGTGACTCAAGCTAGTAGATAACAATGCCGATACAAATATGACTTTTATTTATTTATTTAGGTACCCTGAGGGCCCAAGTGGGCATTGCATAGGGGGGGGAGGTGGGGGGAAAATGAGTTGAAACTTGAAAGCTGACGAAACATTCAATATTGAAAAAAAGAAAAATCACGGCAGCAAAGTGACATTGGAATACCATAAAAGTACAAGAAGTACACAAGACAACTGTAAAATACAACGCTGAACATTGTAATCAAAAACAAGAAATAAAAAAGGTAACAATAAATGTGGTATTGTACAAGCAGGAACACACACTTACAGCCTAGATAGTATAAAAATGATAAGAACAAGTTACAGCTAGCTAGGTTGTTTTCAATCATTAAAAATGTGAGAAGCGTGGTTTGAAAGGAATAGGTGTCTGTTTGTTCCACTAGGTTAGTAGGTAAAGAGTTT